>NC_041218.1:32222736-32272053 GCF_002837175.3 Physeter macrocephalus
AAATATCTACAAAGAATAAATGCTGGAGAGGGTGTGGAGAAAAGGGAACCCTCTTGCACTGTTGGTGGGAATGTAAATTGATACAGCCACTATGGAGAACAGTATGGAGGTTCCTTAAAACCTAAAAATAGAACTACCATACGACCCAGCAATCCCACTACTGGCATATACCCCGAGAAACCCATAATTCAAAAAGAGTCATGTACCACAATGTTCATTGCAGCATTATTTACAATAGCCAGGACATGGAAGCAACCTAAGTGTCCATCAACAGATGAATGGACAAAGGAGATGTGGTACATATATACAATGGAATATTACTCAGCCATAAAAGGAAACGAAATTGAGTTAATTGTAGTGAGGTGGATGGACCTAGAGTCTGTCATACAGAGTGAAGTAAGTCAGAAAGAGAAAAACAAATACCGTATGCTAACACATATATATGGAATCATAAAAAAAATGGTTCTGAAGAACCTAGGGGCAGGACAGCAATAAGGACATATATGTATAGAATGGACTTGAGGACATGGGGAGGGGGAAGGGTAAGCTAGGATGAAGTGAGAGTGTGGCATGAACATATATATACTACCAAATGTAAGATAGATAGCTAGTGGGAAGCAGCCACAAAGCACAGGGAGATCAGCTCAGTGCTCTGTGACCACCCAGAGGGGTGGGATAAGGAGGGTGGGAGGGAGGCGCAAGAGGGAGCGGATATGGGGATATATGTATACATATAGCTGATTCACTTTTTTTACAGCAGAAACTAATGCAACATTGAAAAGCTATTATACTCCAATAAAGATGTTAAAAAATAAAGTGTTTATTGGTATGTCAGAAACTCTTGATACAGAAAAATTGTTAAAAATTTGTGTTAACAGACTTAGAGAACGAACTTATCTTACCAGGGGGATGGGTGAGGGGGGCGCGGATAGACTGGGAGTTTGGGATTGATGTGTACACACTGCTATATTTAAAATAGGTAACCAACAAGGACCTACTGTATAGCACAGGGAACTCTTAGTACTCTGTAAGAACTTAAATGGTAAAAGAATTTGAAAAAAAATAGATACATGTATATGTATAACTAAATCACTTTGCTGTACCTCTGAAACTAACACAACACTGTTAATCAACTATGCTCCAATAAAAAATAAAAAAAATTTTTAATTAAAAAAAATTGCATTAAATATCCATGATAATTTAATAGGACAAATTGTGGCTAACGCTTATAGCTAGACATTTTTTAATTTATTTAAATTGTTTCTGTGTACATTTCATAAAATTTTCTCAAGACCTATAACGTTTACTAAATGAATATATGTGACTAACCAAAAATTCAAATGTGAAATAAAATATTTGGTGAATTAAATATACACAGTAATTATGCCCGAAAAAGTCCATTGACTCAGCCAATAATCAAGGTAGAATCTCTCTGAAATATAAATGTTAGCAAGAAGTCAAGAAAACAAAATTAATGAATTAGATAACTGTTCTTTCTACTATGCATATCAGCTGTGAATTATGTAGGTACATTGCAAGGAAATTAAAAATAAATACATTTTAAGGAATATTTTATTATGTTGCTGACATTCCAACCACCTTTAGGGGAAAATTTTTTAAAATAAAATAGGCTAACCTTCCTTTTAGTGTTGTAAAATTCAGGAAAAAGAGTTAGGTCACATTAAATTGGAATTTTTAAAAAAGAGTCATAAAACTGAAGAGGACAATGATGTATATATGTATATATATTTTTTAACAGTGATAATCAACTATTTATTTTTAAACTATTTCTGGTTTTTATGAATATGCAAATCTCATTTCTAAGCCGAATTTTGAATACATTTCCCTCAGTGGTGTCTGCAATATTCCCCCCACGCCAAGAATCTCTTAGAAATAAGATGTAGTCTACCTTTGATATCTTCTACCATATAAGAAAATGTCTTTGAATTTTGCTTCCTGTTATTTGCATTTATGTATTCAAAAAATTGTTATGATAAATGTTAATTATTTTTTCATTTCCCAAGTATATGCCTAAATGCTGGTGGGGAAGAATTGGGGAAAGATGCCCTGTTGAGTCTCTGAGAAGCACCCCCTGAAAACCATGTTTATGATCAATTCCCAATACTAACATTGCACTTTCCCTGGGTACTAAAGTCATACAGGGCATAATCTTCCATACCCTGATTTAAATCTCTTTTTGTTACTTAATAAACTTGTTACAAGTTACGATAAGTGATAATTCTGGTTTGTGACAGATGGTCCATCTCTAAGAACCCACAACAGTGATTTCAATGTTTTTAAAAACGTGCAAAAATAGTTACCACAAGAAATTCATCCAGACCTATATTTCATAAAGTCTTTTCCTAAATTGTTGCATAAGTATGTATTCATATTTGAATGAAGCAAAAATAACTTTGATCTTATAAATAAGACTCACTACAGGCTTCTCTGCCAGAGAATATGTCTCTCTCTGCATGCAACTGGAATTGCTGAATCTAAGTCAGGACTAGTTTGTGATATTTTATTAAATAGTTAGACATGTTATACTTGCTAAAATCAGCACATTCCTTTCAGATTACTCTTTAAGTTGTTTTTAAATGAAAAAAATTATCTTTAAGGTGTTAATGTTAATCATTTTTCAAAAGAAGGCCTAATGTTTGCTACAGTGTGAACATTACTGGTTGTCTCTGATTACTGTTGTAGTTCGCCAGCATCTCATTTGGTTTTCATCAGCTCCAACTCTAATATGGGTCATATGGGGAAAGACTGAATAAAGAGGCAGTACCCTACAGTAAATACCTCGAGATGGGGATTGGTTCTGTTCACTCAACCTGTTCCTCATTAGAAGGAGATTAGGGATAGAGGATGACAGAGAAGGTGAAGAATTGGTCAAGGAAGAGCAAAAGCTAATTTTTTAAACCTAACCAATAAGTTCTCAACCAGAAATTAACGTTACATTGTATAAAATATGGTTTTCTTTTGTGTAGGATTTAATGTGTTTATTTTCTCTTGACAGAGTCACCTCAGAGGTCTCAGCACTTCTCTGGCACACTGAGGAATCTGCATCCAACGCATGAGCTAGCTCACTGTGAGAGGGGGGAAGAGCAGTGTCCTCAGCATGAAAATCTGGAGGAAAGTGAGTTAGGAGTCTAACTATCTCATCATCTTTTACTTGTGCTGTGCACTTGGAATAACGACATAGGAGCAAGTAACTTGATATTTTAAATTTGCCACTTAATTTCATTAAAGTTTCTCTTAACAAATATAGGTCTGGAATGCAGTGTGGCAAAGACAGTCAGTTTACCAATTATTTCGCGTACCCTCTTATACTTCCCAGTCCTTTTGCAGTTTGTTGGGGCCATGAGACTCGTTCTGGCCAACAGAATTACACAGGTCTTTTCCACAGGTCTTTTCACTTAATCACCAGTGAAAGGCCTTCTAAAACCTCCTTTGCCTATCGCATGGATTCAGATACAAGGTAGCGGGGCCTCTGCCAGCCAGAATCCCTGAGTGACTGTGAATCCAAAGCCTTACCAGCCCCAGTTACTAATTTGCATTGGATACATTTCATGAGCAAGGGAAAAATATTGTTGGGTTAAGCCATTGAGATTTTAGGGTTAATCCATCACTTCAGCATATTATAGCAAAACTGCAAGAATAATGGAAGAAATGAAAGAATTTCTTGGTCTACCTTTACCATCATTTGACAAATGTGATTAATTAAGAGATGTCTAGAACTGTTATTAAACTCAAAATACACAGGTAAACATTCAGAGAAGACTTTCCAGATGGTCTTTGGGGAGTGTAACATAAATTCTTCATGAAAAAAAAATTTGCTCTACCATCAATCATCTATTCCTGACTATAACAAGTGCATCCTTCCCCTGGTCTCAATTGTTCTATTAATAATTTGCTGCCATGTGCCTAAATTCTCTTGGTAGATGTTATTTTTCAATGTTGACATGATTTATGATTGGAAAAGGCAGTTTATAATATTCTGTAACCCGTGGATTAAACACGTTACGTTTTGGGGAATGCAAAGCTCCTAATTCATATATCAGAAGAATAAATGGATGACTGTGGGAACACAGATATATCCCAAAATGCTGGTGCTCTAAAACAAAATCCTTGTACTGGTATACAATACCACAGTTGGCTGGTGCAGAGGATATTATCTGAAATGATCTGAGTCAAGAAGAATCATACCTTTCCCCAGGATTTAGAGATTTGGGACCCAGAAAGTTTAATCATTTCCCTCCAGGTAGCTGTTGGAAGTCAGGTTTTCTACCACGTGGAGAAAGAAAGTCTTCAGTAAGATGAATAAAAACAAATGCAACAGGTATAAATTTTTAGTTGTGCAAGATAAGTACGTTCTAGAGAGCTGCTGTACAATATTGTGCCTATTGGATATTGAAAACTTGCTTTCCCACAGAGGACTTTAAAAAACAGATTAAATGTTCATCTGTGAAAATACTTCTGACTTTTGCAAATAGGTTAACAATCTGTGTTGTACATTTAAAATCTGTTAAGAGGGTAGATCTCATGTTAAATGTTCTTATCACAATAAAAATTAAAATTAAAAAAAGCTAATGCATCCAAAGAAACTGAGATGAGTCATTGAAGAAACTTTGAGTTCTTGGTTCCATTATTACTGAGGCCCCCTTCTTGGATTCTAGTATCCCTATGCAACTCATATTTTAACTGGATCACCTGCCCCTTAAGACTTAGTTAATGGACTTGAACCATAATTGCACTATTTGTGGACAATTCAAAAAACTTCCCAAGATTTCTGTTAATCACTAGGGATTGGAGGGCGGGCGTGGGATGTGGAAGTGGCTTAGATTTTCATGGTCATCTCTGGCTTCTGCTGAGTTAATTCTGTTAATTTTTTCAGTCTGAAACGTGGCATTTGTGTGCATGACAGATTCTACTGAAGATTTGAAAAAGCCAGGATAGGATTTACAATTTAAAAATGGAAACAAGTTTTTAGTATTAAACTTCTGATCACCCCATTCCAGGATTTGTTTCCACTGACCCTGTTACCCCACTTAGAATTCCCAGTTCCCCCCATCACTGATTCCTTTCTTCCTCTATCCCATCTCCCCCTTCTCAACTTCCCCTTTCCAGGAGAGTTCAAATAATCATCTGAACACTGCTTTGAAATTCAAACCAAAGCCCAGATTTGCATATTCAAATCTATTTATGGACTCAATAGAAAAACATTAATTTACAGTGCCCACCTTCCTTAGGCAGCAGTCGTTGTAGACAGCAATTTTCCCCTTCACTCCTATCATAAATTAGCCTTTCTGTTTGTGCTAGGTCAACCTTAAGAGTCCCAAATGCACAATGCACTGGTAAAGACCAATGCAGATTAGTTAAATACCTTATTTATACAACATTTAAGTGAAACTATTTACTTTCAATACATTTTGTTCCCCTAAAAGGGAAAGCCAATAGGGATTAGTAAAATGACTATTTTATACAATACTTTTGTTAAATATCTTTACCTTCAAATATAGGGCACTTCCAGCCCAGTTAATACATGGTTGGCAACCAAAGGTCTTTGGGGACATGCTTTAATTAACAAGTATAATAAATGTTGAAGTAGATAGAAGTGACATAATTGTGTGCTCCTAGAAAGCTTTAAGAGTTTTTTTGCAATATTATTCACTAACTGCTCATTTAGTGGATAAGTATTTTTCATAGCAAGTAAAAAAAGTAAAACTTTGTCTTAAATTATCATATTACCTGAACTATAGTGGTAGAGACAAGAAAACATATATCCTAAGTGTCTAATCATTAGTGTTTCTCCATGTGGACTTCCTCAAACAAGTAATATATTTCTAATTTGAATATTTCCAAAATTTCTCTTGTATTTTTTAAAAATACTGAGGTTGCCTAATTAATATCTCCCATGTAAGATGTCTTAGCGGGATTCAATCCTTTTCACTGAAATCGAGAATTAAATATGAAAAGGCAAAGAACAGGTTAGAGCACATACTTGAAATCTATAAGATAATGACTTAATCAGTACAAATGAGTGTATTTCCCCTTGAGGCCCTTTCTCTTGCAGTGCAACACTGCCAGGTACCTGGCAGGTGTGTATACCTTTTCCTCAGAGAGATGAAAAACATCTCCAGCAAGGGCAACCTTTGAAACTTCCAGTTCCTGGGTTTATTGTTATAATCAGAAACAGATTTAAAAAATCAAAATAAAGAAGCAGATATTTTATGAGAGCTCTGGCAGACAGAGGACGTGGGCTGCCGATCGTTCTTCAAGAGAGACTCACTGCTCAGCTGTGAGGAGTGTGGTTAGCTGATAACCTCCAGCTCTTAGCGCCTTCAAGGTTTGCCAAGCTTTTAGTCCAAGTTTTTATGCTGGCTCCCAGTCAAAGGCTGATTAAAGCTAAGTAAAGTTCTACTCCCAATTAGCTTTCCTCTAACATAAATCTTTGCTCCAGAGCTTGCTACCAGGCTCACAGAGACATTCTGAGTTTTGCCTGGTAAACTGATTGCCTCTTCCTTACTCCCTTTTTCTTTCATAGGTATTACTCTGCAGTAGAACTTTTGTCTCAGCATCCCAATTTCCAGATAATTCAAGGAGCACAGTTGGTACCAGGAGTGGTCTGAGAAGGCAGGCGGTAAGATGGGGTATGGGGAGTGTCACTCACTCCCCCGCTGGCAGTGCAGATCCACCTGAGCGGCAAGCAGAGCACCAACAGCCTCCAGGACAAGGGAGTATTCCAGTCATTGAAACTTAAACCTGTGGCTCCCTGGGAGCCTGTCTGCTGGAGGGCTGTGCTGTGAATAGTGTGAAGATTCAGGCATTTGAACAGTACAAGGGTGTTAATAAATATAAAAATAATGAAATTAAATAATTTTTACTAAGTTCATTGCTGCCTTAAAGGTGGATAACGAAAAGCTTAAAGAAATTAACAAATAATTGAAAGTTAAGTGTGAGAGCAAGAGAGCCTCTTAGGTAGAGCTAAGAAGCAGCCCTCTTCTCATGCAGTGGGCAAGCAGAAAAAGATGACGATCAAGCCCAGTATTCAATAGCTTAGAGTTGCTAAGCTTCGAAGATGGTTGAATGTTGAATCGAGGCATGGTTCTCATGCTGAAGTCAGAGTCCTAGATGGGTAATACTTGGATGCTGTCACATGGTATAGAGACATCTAGGTGGGTACCCCTGAAGAGTCTGACTCCCCACCATTTTCTGAATGTACAGAATAGTCCCACTCCTCCCCATTAAGAACTAGCACTCTTCCACATGGAGAGATAATATAGAGGTTTCCCCCGCACAAAGCAACAAATTCCCTCTCAGGAGCTTCCCTGACTTCTCCTGGCCAACAGACCTACAATAAATGTTGACTTAACGATGCATCCAGGGAAGTGTTGGCTCTAACGAGGGATAAAATAGACTATATACCAAAAGAGCTATGAGAGGTAGCAAGCAGGGGACAGAGGAGAACTTATAGAACTGGATTCAGCAGGTACCCAGGCAAAGGGGCTGGACCATTAGACTGGATAAGGGAGAGGTTATTGAATTGGAGATAGGATTTAACTTTTTTTTGAAAAGCCAGGAAATAAAGCAGCAAATTTGCTGCTAAGATTCTAGAAGAATCCAGGGGAAAGTCACCCAGGGTGAGTGATGTTGAAATACCTGAATTGCTTTGGCAGATGGTAGAGGAAGGGAATGAAAGGCTCAGGGATTTGGGTCTGCTGGAAGTTATGTTATGTGAGGCCACAAGACCCAAAAGAGGATTATGTTCCTTGAGAAGGCTTAGAAAACACACTATTTACCAAGACCATAATAAATGTGCTGGTGTGAGCATCATTAGCATCATAAAATGTTCAGTGATAGCTCTTTTCTCTAGGCCAGGGCTGATGGTAGACACTATCACAGAAACTAGCTTGCTGATAGCAAAGGGGCTGGTAGGTCCCTGATGCAATAAAAGTCAGGTGGTGTGACTTAACTGCCAGAAGTCAGGGCGTTATAATTATTTTACTGAGCTACAAAATCAGAGTGCCTGCCAGGAGTGCCTGACCAGTAGAGAATTATGGAGAAGGTTAATAGGACATGGCATCCCGAGGGGCAAAATAGGCTGGCAGTCATCAGGGTAGTGCTGAATATATACAAGAAAAAATGAGGAAGAGACAGAACATAGAACAGTGGTTACCAGAGGCTGGGGAGTAAGGGGAGAGGAATGGGGAGTTATTATTTAATGGGTACCGAGTTTCAGTCTGGGATGATGAAAAAGTTTTGGAAATGGATATGGTGTTGGATGCACAGCAATGTGATTATACTTAATGCCAATAAACTGTATACTTAAAATGTTTAAACTAGTAAATTTTATGTTATGTATATTTTACCACTCACCATAAAAACCATGAGACAAAAAAAAGGTGAGCAAGAATGGATGAGCTAAAGGCTGAGAGTACTGCCCCAATAAAATGTCATGACTGCTTGCCCAGCTTAGTCAGGTTCAGACTATAATCTATTGATTGAAGAGGTGACCAAAACCCTCAGGGGAACTGCATCATCCCTGCAACTTGATGACAAGTATACAGTGGAATGATGCCCTCCCTCTCCCCACACAGACTTGTGGCCATTTACTCAAGCTATTATATACCAGGGCAAGAGGGATACCCAGGTGTCTGAGGACACGAGTTCAAGATATCATTGATACCAGAAGACATGAAGTGTCTTCCTGACCTCCATGTTAGAATGGGAGCAAATGGGAACAAGGAGATGGAGTCCCGACCAAAGTCTGGCTTACAGTATATTAACCAAATCCACACACTTACCCAGTGGCAATACCCCTAGTTCCCCAATGCATTAACATTGTTGGCAGTTAAAGAAAAAAACCAGCACTGGTTACTTGGTCTGTGGAACAGAGGATGTAGAGTTGCTCTCACAGTTGGGGGCAAGTTTGGTCCTTTCAGGTCTTACTTTTAAGACTTGTTAGGTAGGACCAAGCTGTGGTCAGTCTAGGCTAATTATTCCCTGCTACTGAGGCAAGACCATTCTGTGTCTATACCCAATTCCCAGTGAATCATGAGGTTTTCTATGTGGGCTAGTGGAAATAGGTGCTCTTCCCAAACCCATATGAGCACCAGGCAATGTTACTCC
Source organism: Physeter macrocephalus (assembly GCF_002837175.3). Lineage (NCBI taxonomy): Eukaryota > Metazoa > Chordata > Mammalia > Artiodactyla > Physeteridae > Physeter > Physeter macrocephalus. The sequence goes on from NC_041218.1 coordinate 32,231,866, forward strand.
TACTGTTTCAGGATGCCTCTTTCCCTAGCCTTATGTAGTTCCTTCATACACATGTGCTGCTCTCTACTCAGCTGAATATTGGTGGGAGACTACTGAAGATTTCTGGAATTCTTTGCTCAGCTTTCTCTTCTCTGGTACAATGTCCTGCAAACAAGGATCACTGTCCTTTGTTGTAAACTATCGTATTATGCATGTGCGTGTGAACATACACACATTTACATCTATCAGCCTGATTTTATATTTTGTTTGTTTGTTACTTCAGGTGGTAAACAAATCCAGTCCTATTACTCCATCTTGGTCAGTAGTAGATGTCTTCTCACACTTACATACCTTATAAGTACCAGTTTCTAATTAAATGGTAGTTATAGATTTTCTGTAATCTTTTTGTTAAAGTAACTCTCCAAAGATTACCTCCTGTTAACACTGTCAACTCTGTTTTACTTTTTTCTTTAAAGTGGAAAGTGAAAAAATTAAATTTCACTAAGCATAAAGAGATATTTTCACTACTCCTTGTATTGACTGCCCTCTTTAAACACTATTTGTATTTTGGGGTTTTACTGCCCAAAGCACATGGTGCCTTAGGACAAGTTGCTTATGGAATTATTTTCAGTGGATCTATCTTATTCAAAAAAGAAGAAATGCATTTCCCCAAAGGAATGTTTATAGATATGTTCTCTAAGCCAGGTCAGTAATAATTCCAAAGTTTTGGCTCAGTGTGTAAATCAAATATGAAAATCCATGAGAACTACTGAGACCTTTTGCTTTAGGCCTTAATTCAAGCTTTTCAATAAAGCTGGATTTAACCAACTACCACTCACATTTAATTCAATTAAACAAGTATATATTGAGGCTCCATTATGTGCAAAGTCCCACTGTGCCATGAGGAGGAGTGGGCAGAGCCTGTACTTAAAGTGCTGATATCAGTACTGTACAGTAATTTAAGCAACTTCTGTACAAATCAACATGTAAATGCCACAAACGATGTTTTCAGTAAACTCTCATCGAGGATCAAATTAGCCCTCATGAAGAAATGTAAAATTTGAAATGTACCTTGCAGAGTTTCAACTAGAAATAACAGGACAAAGCTGTCAAAAGAGTGAGACCAAAATCAGCAAATACACAAATGTCAGAATGTATCGGATGAATTCAGAGGAAAATGGATGCAGTTAATTCAGCTTGGGTAGGGTATAGCTCACATGCATGAGAGTACACTGGGAAAATAAGATCTGGATCCTTTTTGTTGAAGGCCTTTGTTGCCAAGCAGAGAATTTTCTACCTAATGACAATAAAGAACTTCTAAAATTTTTTGAACTTGAGAATAACTTTGTCAGCAAAGTAAATAATACATGATATTGAGCATAAAATAATGATTTAGAGAACTTGGTCATTAGAAGAATATATGAGACATCAGAAAACAGAAAAATTAGGACAAAGCAGAGATGTTTTACATAACATGATGTTTTTAAAAGGTAAATAAAATTCTCAGGTAGAAGAAACAGCATCAGCCTAGGAAGGAGATGTGAAGAAAGAGTAAAAGTGGAAGCCGGTCTCTAAAAAAGCTCCTAGTTACAGAAAGTATAGAAGAATTTTTAGAAAACAAAATGTCTAACAAACTTGAAATATGCTAAATTTCAGAAACAAATTAAAACAATTAATGCCATTTTCACTTTGAAAATTATCAAATATCAAAAAATGATAGGACTCCAAATGTTAAAGGATGTTCTTCTGCAATACATACCATAAAGCTTAAATTATTTAAATCCACTGTCCCTTCAACTGAAAAAAAAAATGCACAACCTAAGAGTTGAGAATTATGTTCATTCAGCAAATATACTGAGGACTTAAGCCCAGGAGACAGCCTCTTGGTTAATTCTGAAGGACTACTGTTCTGAAGAGGTAAGGGAGGAGCCAGGATATATACAATTTTGAATTGATTCAAGATTTATAGTGTCCTATTTGTAGGATCCCCATGAGCATATCTACAATTTAAATTTCAATAGCAGGAAATATATTTTGGAAAAGGTATTTTAATTCATTGGCAGGCTATTAACTGTTGAAAATGTGGACTAATTAGTTTTTCTATGTCGCAGATAGACTTTTAAAAAGCAGAATTTGCTGATAAACTTCGTGCTAACTTTTTAGTTTGTACCAAAACAAGTTCATGAAGTCAAATTACTTTTGCTGGAATAACTGACTATTGAGATACCTACTATCTAGAACACTACAAAAATTAAAGTGTTATTAAAGTTTAATACAAACATTTTGTAGATAAAATGTGCCATAACAAGCCAACCAGTTCTTAAATCTCTCTTTGTAGTTCGTATTTCTGAACCCATATGTTAAATATTTAGAATGATGTTATGTTATTTAAGGAAAAAATCAGTAAATATTTGTAGTTGATTTACTATTAGAAGCATCATTCTGATTTATATTTCACACCTAATACTTTCATACTAGCAAAAACAAATAAACATAAAATTATATATATAATAAGAGTATGGGAATTTTAAAACATTGCTCCCTAATTATAGATCTAAAACTAGAAGGGTTTTTAAGGCATTATTTTAGTTCAGGCCAGGAAACATCAAGTGACTGTTTCAAAGCCACAAAGCTAGGGTGTACACAGGAGGATTCAGGGTTTTTTTTTTATCCTAGTACAGTGCTATTTCCACAACATCATGATATCCCCCTGAGTTAAGAAGGAACTTAATTTTAGCCTCTTTCATTAAACCAGATATTTTACATTTTTTGGATAGAAATTCAAAAAATTAGATCTAGAAAGAGAGGTGATAATGTTAATCGCTTATTACTATTTATTACTCATTATAATTTCTTGTATTGTAAAAACACATACCTGCTCTTAAAAGACATATGTCATGATACATTATACATACTTTTAAAGGTAACACATGGGAACTTATTCAGCAGAAACTAAAGATAATTGACTATATTTACTAACAGGTAGTATATATCATCAACATTAATAAAGCTCAGAGGAGATATTCTCTAATACTGCATTATCTATCATGCCAGCTAATGCTAATAGTAATTAAGCAACAGAGAAAAAGGCTGGGCTAAACACCTAAATTAGAGATGCTATTTACCAACATATTTAGTTCTATTAGAAGATCTGAAAAAAATTTTAAATGATCATCCAGAAAACAGTGGAAGAGATGTAAAGGGTTTTTTTTTTTTTGGACAATAAAGTTATTGTCCTAGTTGAAGTACAATGAATATACCTCATTTTTGTACCTCTAATATGGTATAACTTACTGTCAAAAACAACCCTAATGTAATTTTTGAATTTCAAGATTCTATCTCTTATTATAAATCCATAAAAATATCACTATTTTGGAAACATGTTTAATCCAATGGGTTTTGAATTATCCCAAATACTTATTCTTCCTTCTTACCAAAGAGCCATATAATCCAATGGAGAGAAGGAGAGACCAAGTCCTAGGTCCTTACCTAGACCCCTATGGGAGAAATATTCTTTTGCCTGAATTAATAATTCTCAGAAATTGGTGACTTCAAGTAGTTCTTCCTCTTGTATAGCTGTTTGACGGTAGAGATATTCCTCTTCTAATAAGGATATAAAAAGATAAAAAGCCACTGTAGACCTCCAGGGCAACCCAACTTTAGTATACACATGTATCACATGCATCTCGTTAAAAAAGCAGATTCTGACTCAGCAGGTCTGAGGTGAGGCTGTGACTCTGCCTTTCTAATGAGCTCCCAGGTGATGCTGCTGCTGCTGCTCATAGGCCACACTTTGAGGGGCAAGAAGTAAACCACTTTTCCTTCCCTCTTTTCATTAGCCCTTGAAATGTATTTCTGACATTATTCAGTTAGGAATCAGAATGCATTAGGGAAGGTGAATAATAGTTGTCCTTCCTCCCAGTGTCATGATTTTACTTTAAATAAAATTGAAATAGTACCATTATACCATAGTTCAGGTTAACATCAGTTAAATCGTCTCTGCTTGACTGCCTTGTAATTTAATCACCATTTATAGCCTTAATTCTTTGGGAATGTAAATTCTAAAATAAAAACAACTGACTGGGACTTCCTTGGTGGCGCCGTGGTTGAAGGTCCGCCTGCCAATGTAGAGGACACAGGTTCAATCCCCGGTCCAGGAGGATCCCACATGCTGCAGAGCAGCTAGGCCCGTGTGCCACAACTACTGAGCCTGACTTTTTTCCCCTGATCTGGTCAATCTTGTGAAGGAAGTAGATAGATTGAGGCTGTTTTCACAGGTAGTTAAACAAAAGTATGTTAGTAAAAAGAACTATGACTCAGTAAAGGATTTGGGGGGTCATTAAAAGGGCCAAAATATTTCCCTTAAATACGATGAAAGTCGAATTGATTTAATTTTCTCTTTCTTTCCCCCTTTGACTTAGCTGGGTCTGGCAGCCTGATTGCATGATATTCAAATTTCTGAGGCAATGTACTCACAGTCTTCCTTTATTGAGCTTGTCTCAATAAGATGTCTTCATTTTTTCCTTTAAGTTTCAGTGTGAAAAAGATTTCAGCAAGTTACCAGTATGGTAATTTGTCTCTATAATTTAATATCTACCAATTTACATTTAAATTATCTAACAAATTATTTGCTTTATAATATAGAATCTGTAAAACAGTACTAAGTGGTAGTATAAAATTGGTGGTAATGCAAAACTGGAATAGAGTATATGAAGTATTACTAGTCTACAACAGGTAATGAGTAGCTAGATTGATAAAAATTCTAGGCTTGCTAACAGTTTGCATGTATGACTAATTTAGGAAACATATAGGTGAAGCAGTTGCCTATATTTCAATATTCCTATGAATATTCCTATGAAAGTCAATGAAAAATTCAACAATATTCATATGAAAGTCAATGAAAAATTACTTATTAGGATTTGTTCCAAAGTTCCTGCTTTATTACACTATGGTTTGAGGAGAAAGTTTTCAAAACAAGTTGCCAATCATGATACAAATTCAACTTCATTTCAGAAGAGTTATCTTCAAATGATCATAAACATGGAGAGACTAACTGAGTAAATCAAAAATCTGCAGCTGAAATTTGTATGACTGAGAATCTTACCATGAGTTAAATCTACTGACATGGCGGAATTGTTAGATATTATTTAATTCATATAAAAAGGGAAGGTAGATACACTACCAAGTAAGCTACACATACACACTGATAATAACTGTCTTTACGAGATGAACTCAGTATTGGTTTTCTGCTAGATACTGTGTTTCACAGGCCAGTTACTCTCTCAGTAATCTCAGGTGCTCAATAAATACTGGTTAACTAGAATTTTCAGTGAAGTTGCACACCACATACGGTTGTTCTAAGACACCCTCACTCTTGACTAATGTCACTGAGGAACATCAGGACCATGTACTACACAAGTTGGGGTTTTTACAGTGTGAGTCCATAGAAACATTCCCCACTCCTTGACTCAAGTTAACTAGAAGAATATCCAACTTCAAACCCATGAGCCCCAAGTCTTAACCAATAAACCAGATTAACTTTACTAAAGCAACCAAATCAATTAAATTACTAACAAATCTGTTATAAGAAAATAATTACCTTAATTGTTTAAATAACACTCTCAACTTCAAATGCTTTCACATCTCTTCTTTCATATACACAGGATTTTAAAACACAAAAAGATACTCTGGTCTAATCATACTTTCCTATACAAACATCAACACCTATCCTTCCTCCACTCACCTTCCTATCTCCAGTCCTGAATGAACAAAATCAATTAGTATTAATCGAGGACCTATTCTGTGTTTGGCTCTGTTAGGTACTGAGAACTCAGTAGAAAGTCATGATTCTTACCGTCTTGGCATTTACATCACAGCTCCCAAAGCAAACAATAATTAAGTAATTAGTTATTTACATCACAATTGTTATTACTACTCTAAAAGACTAGTGTTGCAATGAGACTGGATAACAGAGGCATTTGATCTATTCGAGGAACCATGGAAGACGATCTTTGGGAATTCCTGGTAATTGATGTTTAAGCTGATGTCTAATGAATGAGGAGTTGGCAAGGCAGAGGGTGGAAATGGAAGAGGGCTGTGCAGGGAGCACTTCAAGCTGAGAATGAGACAACTTCCTACAGCTCCCAGGACCAAAGAGCATTTCAAAAACAGGTAAGAGAACATGTAAGTAAAATGAAGTTTTAACCAACTTAAGATATATCAAAGTTATGGCTGAAGGAACTGGAATAGTAGTTAAAATTTTATTTTCATAATGAAACAATTGTTTGTCAAAAGTTCTTTCTCCTTGTCATTAATGCTTATGCATTCATGAATACAAATCTGTCTTTGTAAACTATATGTAATTAAGCTTTGTACTCTGGTAGCTGTTAGTCACATACAACTTGCACAGATTTCAATGAAGTCCTTTTTTATAGTAATTTGTCATTGTTAACTTAACTTCTAATGAAAATGATGTATACAGGAAGAATAAGGATAATCAGAAATCATTATTTTCATTTTTCAAAGTTTGAAAAGAAACTTTTTTAATAGGTGTAAGAATAACACAGTTATTACAAATTGTGAAAATTTAATGTCCTTTGAGGTCTGTTTTACACCAATGAAAAGAAGACCCTTAGGGAATTTCTAAAACATAGGATTATGAAAACTTTGAAATTAGAAAATATTTTAAGTAAAAAGATTTTAAATACAGATAAATTATAAGATTTAACAACTAATTTTTATAGAATGTTCTGAATTTCATTTGTGTGGCATATCAAACTAAATTGAACAAACAAAAACTAAACTTATTTTCAGTCAGTTGTCTCCAGATAACTATGTATCATAGAAATGTGATTGAGAATATCACAAATTTTATGATACTCACCATATTTATTCTTCTTTCATACTCATCTGTACTTGTGCTTATTACCCTCATATATAAATCACTTTTAAAATTTCTATACAATGTTAAACTAATTTTTTACAAAGTATAAAATTTATTGAACTAGATACTTTGTTTACATAGCTCAAAAATCCTAGTTTGATTTTTTTTAATTTAAATGTATCTTTAAGAGTTTCAAAAGTCCCATAACTTCACTAATTAACACGGGATAAACAAATCCCACCTATATGTTCTTATGTATTTTTCAGTGAATCTCGACAAACATGCAGTGCTAAAGTTGCGGGTGTCTGATAACCTTGCTCTCAAGATTGTTTCATAGAATCTAATATTAACACTAGTCTCAGGAGACATGAGATGCTTAGTATATGATGACCAGGCTTGTACTCTCAAATCTCAAGTTTGCTCATAAGGTGTGCTTGGGGGAGTGCCCTGGTGGCATACTGTTTAGGATTCCAGGCTTTCACTGCTGTGGCCCGGATTCAATCCCTGGTCCGGGAACTGAGATCCCGCAAGATGCATGGTCTGGCCAAAAAAAAAAAAGAAAAAGGTCTGCTTAAATAGGTACACAAAGAAATATCATATGTAAAAAGAAGGTTATAAATAAGATGAGTGTGTGACCTGGTTTGGTCAGGATTTTCCCAGGTTATACCAGTTATCCCAAGAAATATAATTAATAGCACACTTGCACTCTCAAAAGTGTCAGGTTTGTTTGGATGGTAAATCATATGATCACCCAAATTATGAGATGGGACATAGGAAAAATTATGTAACTAGGTGACATGCCAACCACATCCAGCCTTAAAAAAGGTAAAAGGAAGGAAGCCGAAGATCTGATCCTCCAACACGATATATACCTTAATGAAACTGGCCGTATCTATAATCACATTAAATTTAAACACCCCAGTGAAAAGGCAGAGATTGCCATATTAGACAAAAAAAAAGACCCAACTGTATGTTGCTTATAAGGAACCCAATTTAAATATAAAGATAAAAGGGGCTAAAAGTAAAAGGGTGAAAAAAGGCATAGTAAGCTAACAATTTTTAAAATCTGGAGTGGCTATACTAATATTAGACAAAATTGATTTTATAACAAAAATATTAAGAAGATCATTTCATAATGACAAGCGAGTAATTCAAATGACATAATAATCCCCCAAATTTATGCACCTAATAGCAGAGCTCAAAATACATGAAACAAAAACTGACAGAACTACAGGGAGAAACAAATCCACCACTAAATCACATACTTCAATAACCTATCTCAGTAATCGATAGTACAAGTAGAAAATCAGTAAGAATATAGAAGACTTAATACTAACAAAGTCATCTATTTTATGTCCATAGAACACTTCACCCAACAGCAGCAAAATATACATTTGTTGCAAGTGCACACAGAAACACATCCAGTCTATAAAACATCACAAAAATTAAAGAGGGTCAAGTCATACAATGTATATTATCTGAACACAATGGAAATTAGAAAACAGTAATAGAAATATGTTAGGAAAACCCCCAAACATTTGGAAACTAAATAACACCCGGGCCAAAGAAGAAATCTATTGAGAAATTAGAAAGTCTTTTCAGTTTAATGAAAATGAAAACACAACACATTGATCTATAGCATCAACACATTCACACTCAAAATCCCAGCAGTTTGGTTTTTTGCTTGTTTTTTTTTTTTTTCAGAAATTTAGAAGATAAGTCTAAAATTGATATAGAATTGTAAAGGATTTAAAATACCCAAAACAACTTTTAAAGAGAAGAAAGTTGGAAGAATATACTATGTGATTTCAAGACTAATTATAAAGCTGTAGTTAACAACACAGTATGATATTTACATAGAGATAGACAAATAGATCAACAACATAGAATAAATTTCAGGCATAGCCCTACACATATACACACAACTGATTTTTGTCAAAGGTACAAAGGGAATTCAGAGAAATAAGGTAGTCTTTCCAACAAATGGTGCAGGAACAATTGGTTACCCACGGGGTGGGGGTGGGGGGAATGTAGATTTCATAAATAAAATAAATTTAATAAATAAAAATGTTAATTATTCTTACTACAATAAGAAAAACAAAAATAAATGCAAGTAGGGAAAGGGTAGGAACTTTATGGTTTAATTTTCTTCTTATGGAAGGAGAGGGAAATTAAAGGTCTTATTAAAGGTTGCTTTTATGAGCTGTGGAGAAAAAAATTACTTAATGCCTTTTAAACTGAGAAATTTGTAGCCTTGGGGCTAAGTTACTGTGGGGTTATGTTACTACGATTTAGAGTCTAAAAGATATTAGAAATTTATTAATTAAAATAAATTAATTAAGGGAGGGTCTCCAAAACCCTCAACACCTCTTCAACCCTGAAGAAAGAACTCCAGTCCTTTACATATTTTTTGTATATATATATATTTATATATATATATTTTTTACATTGTAACCATCCATTTGAGATTTCCTTTAATGAAGTTTCTACTACTAAAATAATATTAGAAATCATTTCTTTATTTGATCATAACAATGCAAAATATGTTTTTTCATCAATAAATTTGAAACAAATTTTTTTTCTGTTTGTGGTCTAGATTGTGCATGTATACGTGTGTGTGAGTGTGTGTTGAAAGAGAGAGTGAGTGCTTACATAACAAAGACTCATAAATGCTTCAGCAAGAGAACACTCTTCCTGTGCTACTGGTTTGCTAGAAATCTACCTATTTGCAGATAAGCTCATCTATCTAGAAATGATGACATGAAAAGTTATAGTTTCCCTTATTTTGCTTCACTTAAAATCATTGTGACTATTAAATACTGTTTAGTTTAACAGGATATCTATATACAACTGCAACATGGGGATTTTATACAGCACAAAATATACATATTGGTCATTTTTCAAAAGCTTGAACATAGTCAAGTCTGACTCGAGAGCTCATGCTCTCCTCCAAGTTACCTTGTCACTTCAGTGGTATAAAACCCCAAACAATCACAAACTTGTAATTTTTATGGACATAAGTTCTGCCTATCGTGTGGAATACAATTTTGGAACTTAAACTAACTTTCAAAACCATAGTTTGCAAGCTTCTTCCTTTTCATTTTATTCTTGCTTACTTGTTAAGTATTTATTTAATGGACATAAAGTTTCTGAACATTATACAGTATATTCTTTCTAGAATATAACAACAGACAACCATTTCACTGAGAATTAGGTACAACAATGTGATTTGATAACCCCTTGAAATGACTTAAAAATTTATTCTTACCTGTATTACCAAGCTTCTTAACAAAGTTTAAAGTGGAATTTTTTCTTTGGTTTTGTCTTTTATTGAACAAGGAATTTTCTCCAGCAACTCTCCATGTGAAGGCACAATATAAAACATGAGTTTAAAGGAGACTTACAGTTGCAAAACCAACATTACTATTTTAGGAAGCATCAAAGATTCTGTAGGTATCTTCCAAATTCCTAATTTTACTTAATTAATTTCTAACAGTATCATAAGCCCTTCATTAGTTCAATCTGGCAACATTACAGTATCAAAAATATCAAAATATTTAAGGTGTACAGATAACTACATAACATGAGACTGTGAACTACTTGAGGACAGAAATATTAACTGTTTTCATTTTCATATCTACAGTAGCTGGCAAAATGTTAGGCCCAAAACATATAACACACTAATAGTTCTTTGAGTTATATTCCTAAATAAGCATCCAATTTTTCATTTTGATTTAGCAAGCAAATATCTATATGAATTTCCATAATAACACACAAGAATACAATTTTTTAAAACATTAAAGTTAAAATAAAAACATGTTAACTATTGAATTCTTAAATGAGATCATCTTATAACTTATTGGATGTGAAAAGTAAAAATCTCTTCATAAGAGAAAAAAATGTATCCACTAACACTACAAGAATTACAAATGATGGAGGAAATTAATATTCACAGCAGCTCTCACAATATCACCACCTAAATTAGGTTTGAGCGCCACTGGCATCTTTTCAGTTTATTATTTATAAACCTAACGACCTCTGGACTTTTAATACATAAATATTTTTCTTTTTCTTCTTTTCAAGGCTGGACCATTTCTTTAAAATAAACTGCAAAATGAAACAGGTCATTCAGTTAAAGCATATATTATATTACTGAGGTAAAACAAATTGGGCTTTTAGTACAGACCTGGCAGGATAACTAATAATCTTAATGAGTGGAATGAAACAAAATGTTTAATTAACGCCATATTACATAATGCATCGCTGAGGTAACCTTTGGCTTATAGGTTTGTTTTCTGGACCATAGAACAAAGTACACTAGTGCCATCTCCTGGCAAGTATAGTGATCCTGAAGAGGAGGTTTAAATTTCAAGAACGCTCCTTACTTAATATTTACTAAATATTAAGTAGTAGTTCATATTTACTAAATGACAGGTGGAGAGGAGAGGAGAAGCCAATAGATTTCTCCTCCAGTGATAATAATTGTTATTTCTTAAATACACAAATACGAGGATTAAATTTTTCACCTATATAAAGCAATTTTTTATTACTTTTTTTAACCTTACCTCAACTTACATCATGTATCATTGTAAATTTAATATTAAGAACTTACAGGGACATGTGTAAGTGGTCTCATGCTACAATATTAACTTCCTGACTAAAGCCAGTAAAGATTCATGCCTTGTTAAAACCTTTCTTAAGTAATTTGTATAAATATTTAAATAGGACTGGTGGAAAAAGGTTTAGAATCTTGTACTGATGGTCTGATGTTCCTATACGTAAGTTTTCTGTACACATTCAAAAAGAAAGTTTCCAATGAAAAAAACTTGAGAAACTCATGTCTAATTTCTATTAGGTCATCGTTGAGTTCTGCCATCACTCATGCTCAAATTTAGTCCATTTTTTCACATTTTTAATTCAATAAAAATATACAGAAATTCATTTTGTTTTTCTATTTTAAGTTGTGAATGACTTTTGCTGTTCTCCCATGAAATTAATAATACTTTACAACCTTTTCCAAGGAATTATTTATTACTAATTATCACTGTATATTTATTGATTTTCTTAGGGGAAGAGTTAATAGGGCATAAGAATTCATTTATATAAAATAAAAATTAATATAAAATTAGATCTTTAGGTTTTATTTGAACCTCCAGTTGTTTTTTGTTGTTGTTGTTGTTTTGCGGTACGCGGGCCTCTCACTGTTGTGGCCTCTCCCGTTGCGGAGCACAGGCTCCGGACGCACAGGCTCAGCGGCCATGGCTCACGGGCCTAGCCGCTCCGCGGCATGTGGGATCTTCCCAGACCAGGGCACGAACCCGTGTTCCCTGCATCGGCAGACGGACTCTCAACCACTGCGCCACCAGGGAAGCCCTCTCCAGTTGTTTTTTATGTCTCAGAATATTTCAAATGGAATGGATTACACACACAAACACAAACTTACACACAATACATAAGCTACATTAATTTACATATAAACTCTTAATATAAGGTTCTGTGTTTGACCTTCTTCTTTTCTCCATCTGCCCACTTCCTCTTAGCAATTTTATTTATCCTCAAGGTTTCAATTAGCTCCTCTATGTGGATGACGCTAAAATCTCTACCTACAGCCATATCCTCTCCTCTGTGCTCTAAAGCCAAACCACAATTCAAACTTCCTGCTAAATATACCTGTATACATACTTGGTATATCTGCTAAATGAACCTATTCTATAAACACTTCAATCTAATAATATACAAATCTGAACATCTACCCCCATAAATATATTTCTTCTCTTATTCCATATTTCTGTTAATATCTGACCATCCTCCCAGCTAATTAGACTTGAAATTCTAGTAAACCTCATATATAATCTCCCACATCAGATATGCACACATGCTTGCATGCTCAAGAACACACATACACACTCACAGGCCCCTTTCCACTTTCACTGTCATTTCCCAAATGAAACACTGATTAATTCTCACCTACCCACGTCAAGTAATCAGCCTCATGGCTAATAAGTCTCTGGTCTCTCCTCACTTAATAGCTTCCTAACTCTTACTGTCATTTTAATCATCCAAGAGAACATTACCTCAGAACATCTTAAGCAAAACACTAGCTCAGGGTATTAAGTAAATAAAAGCCTGGCCAAATAAGTTAGGAAAAAACTAGATTTTTAAAAATTTAAACCAACAGACAAAAAAACAGTTCACCCATTTCTCTCACCCCCTACCCCTGCCTCTGGCAACCTCCAATCTGTTCTTTGTATCTATAAGCTTCTTTTTTTTTTAAGATTCCATATGTAAGTGAGATCATATGGTATATGTCTTTCTCTGTCTGACTTATTTCACTTAGTATAATGTGAAATAAGAGGTCCACCCATGTTGTAGCAAATAGCAAGATTTCCTTCTTTTTGATGACTGAATAATATTCTAATATAGATAGATAGATAGAAGGAAAGAAATGTAGATCATATTTACTTTACCCATTCCTCCACCAGTGGACACTTAGATTGTTTCTGTGTCTTGGCTATTGTAAATAATGCCCCAGTGAACATGGAGGTGCACATATCTTTTTGAGTTAGTGTTTTCATTTCCTTATTCATTTCCTTCAGGAGTTGATTGCAGTATTATGTGGTAGTTCTATTGATATTTTTAATTTTTTTAAGAGCCTCCATCGTTTTCCATAGTGACTGCACCAATGTACATTCCCAACAACAGTGCATAAGGGTTCCCGTTTCTCCATACCCTTGCCAACACTTATCTCGTATCTTTTTCATAATAGCCGTTTTGACAGATGTAAAGTGATATTTCATTGTGGTTTATTAACCACATTTGCATTTCCCTGATGATTAGTGATGTTGAGCATCTTTTCATATACTTGTTGGCCATCTGTATGTCTTCTTTTGGGAAATGTCTATTCAGATATCCTACCCAATTTTATATATTTTTTTGATATTGAGTTGTATGAGTTTTTATATATATTGGATTTTAGCCCCTTATCAGATATATGATCAAAAATGTTTTCTTCCATTCAGTAGGTTGACTTTTCACTTTGTTGATGGTTTCCTTTGTTCTGCAGAAGCTTTTTAGTACAATGTAGTTCCATCTATTTATTTTTGCTTTTGTTGCTTTTGCTTTTGGTGCTAATTCAAAAAATTATTGCCAAGACCTATGTCAAGGAGCTTACTGACTTTGTTTTCTTCTAGGACTTCTATGGTTTCAGGTCTTACGTTCAAGTCTCTAATCCGTTTTGAGTTTATCTTTATGCATGATTTGAGATAGTGGGCAAGTTTTATTCTTTTGCACAGTGCTGTCCAATTTTCTCAACACCATTTATTGAAGAAGATTATCCTTTCCCCATTTCCATTCCCCATAAAATATGTCTTCCATACATATTTTAGTATTATTTGTTCTATTTCTTTGAAAAATGCCATTTGAATTTTGATAAGGATTGCATTGAATTTGTAGATTGTTTTTGGTAATATAGACATTTTTAAAATATTGATTCTTCCAATCCATGAGCATGGTATATCTTTCCATTTATGTGTGTCTTCTTTGACTTCTTTTATTAATGTCTCATAGTGTTCAATAGTCTTCAATACACGGGTCACCTCCTTATCTAAATTTATTCCTAGTTACTTTATTCTTTTGATGCAATTGTAAATGGGATGGTTTTCTTTCTTTTTGATCTTTTTTATTAGTATATGGAAACACAACAGATTTTTGTGTATTGATTTTGTGTCCTACAACTTTACTGAATCTGTTTACTGTTCTAACAATTTTTTTGATGGAAACTTTAGGGTTTTCTCTATATAATGTCACCTGCGTATAGTGACAGTTTTCTTCTTCCTTTCCAGTTTGGATGCCTTTTATTTCTTTTTTGTAACTGATTGCTCTGGCCAGGACTTCCAATACTATGTTGAATAAAAGTGGCAAATGTGGGCATCCTTGTCTTGTTCCTGATCTTAGAGGAAAGGCTTTCAGCATTTCACTGTTGAGTATGATGTTAGCCTGGGTTTGTCATACCTGGTCTTTATTACATGAGGTATGTTGCTTCTATATCTACTTTGTTGAGAATTTTTATAATAAATGAATGTTGAATTTTGTCAAATGCCTTTTCTGCATCTATTGAGCTGATCATATGATTTTTATCCTTCATTTTGTTAATGTGATGTAGCACGTTGATTGATTTGAGGATGTTGAACCATTCTTTCATCTCTAGAATACATTGCACTTGATAATGGTGTGTGATCCTTTTAATGTGTTGCTGAATTCAGTTTGCTAATATTTTGTTAAGGAAATTTGAATTTATGTTCATCAGGGCTACTGGCCTGTGATTTTCTTTTCTTGTTGCATCTTTGGTTTTGGTATCAGGGTAATGTTGGCCTCATAAAGAGTTCCCTCCTGTTCTATTTTTTGGAAGAGTTTGAGAAGGATTTGTGTTAATTTTTGAATGTGTGATAGAATTCACCAGTGAAGCTGTCTGTTCCTGGACTTTTGTTTGTTAGGAGGTTTTCCTTACTAGACTTTTTTTTTTTTTAAAGTAAATGATATAATTACTATATAGCCTTAAATATACTCATGTGAGTGTGAGTTTCCAACGGGGCAAATACTATGTAATTTTTCCTTCTCTTACTTGGACTTTGAATTTGTTTATGTAAGACCATATTCCATAGAAGATACTTTGGAAAATATTGCTATAGAGCATCATCGTGATAACGCTCCTCTGCTCAAAAATGGAATGATAAAGAGAGTACACTCCAGAGAGGTGCTGTGCAGTGTGCTAGTCACTAGCCAAGTGTGACTATTTAAGTTAAAATTAATCAACATTAAATGAAATTTAAAAATTCAGTCTCTCAGTCACACTAGTCACCTCACAAGTGTTCAGCAGCCACATGGGGCTAGTGGTTACCATACTGAACAGCAATGATCCAGAGTAAGACTGACTGGATTCAATTGTTTAGTAGCTGTTTGACCTGGGACAAGTTATGAAACTACTCAGAATCTCTATTTTCTCATTTACAAACTGAGGAAAATTATAGAATCAACTCACAGAATTGTTGTGAGAATTAAATGAGCTAATACGTGGCAAGTGCTCAGAAGAGGAACTGGCATATAGTAATAATTCAGTCAATTTTAAGTAATATTATCTATTAGCATTATTACAATTGTTCTTCATCCCCTACTTCTTAATCTGTTATTCAAATCTTTTTGATCTGTCCCCACTTGCCTTTTAGCCTTTCTTTCTGCTCTTTCCTTACATCAGATTGGCTTCTAATCAACCTCACAGGTCCCAATATATATCCCCTAGTTTGCAGGCTCTGCACCTTTGCTAAATTTCACCTTTGCTGGAAATGCTCTCTCCAACTCCTATCAGTACCACATCTAAATCCTATTTATTCTTTCAAGTCAAGATCAAATTCCACCTTCACCACAAAGCAAAAAATAAACTCTCATGCCCCTGACTCTCATGGCTTGCTCTACGAATCTGTTTTTTTGGAAAATCCAATCTTCTTTAATAATTATGTGTGTATATGTCTTATTTCTTCTAAATATATTTTCCTATTTATCATGGTACATTTTAAACCCTGTGAAGGTCATAAATAAACATGCCCTAATAAATGAATAAATCATATTTCAATATAAAGACTTTAATTTATCACAGGTTAGCCCCTACCCCTACTAAGCGACATACCAAGGACCCTACTAGTGCTGTTTGCAACTATACCTTCTCTGATACTCAGTATTTTATATGGTCCACTGGTCACTGTTTCAGTATACATGTAAATGCTAAAGAGAAAATTAATTTTCCTAATGAGAAAAAAATATCATAATACATTATTGGATAAATGGAATATTAAAATCCAACAAAACCACAGGTGTTAATATAAATAGATGTTTTACTTGGGGAAATTATTTTAAACCCTTATTTTCAAATGATGATTTCTAGCTACATATGTCCTGAAATAGAAACAAAATTAAGAGCACTATTCTTTTTTGATATAAATTATCACTGAAATTTTATCATTGGACATACTTTATGCCTCCTTTGAATGCTGACCATCGAATGACAGAGGGAAAAGGACAAGAATGTATCCATCCTGAATGAGCAGGGAATGTGATTTTGTGAATGTATTATAAAACACTTTCTAAAATGTGTGTGCAATAGTTAAAAGTGTTTTGGGGCATGAATAACGCAGCACTATTTATAGATACAATATTTACACTGGACAAGTCAAATGGTATATTCAATGTACCAGCAACTTTTCTTCCATTGTCAGATGTAAGGAATAGGAATTTTCAGTCTCTTCTAGAATGCCTTCAACATTTGTCAATAGAAAAAAGTTCTGTCTCCAAGAACGTTTTAAAGATCTCTTGAAGGCAAAGCCCCAAATATAGCTCCACTGTGACTGTGACACATAGTAGGGGCTCAGTCATCGACTACAAAAATGTTAATAAATAATGGTACTAATTTCTAATGTGAATACATTTCCACTATTTACAGCAGCTTTCATTTTAAATTTTTGTTACTAGAAAGCTTAACAATTCAAAACCATTTAGAAATTTCATCAACATGTGTATTAAATTCAGTAGGGAAATGAGTAAATAAAATATATCCTAGACATGGTATTATCAAAAGAAAGGATAGAAGGAAGGAGCATTTATTTGAGTTACTAAGGTGAATAATTTCCAAAGCAAATTTATTTGGCAGGACCTTAATTGAACTATTAATCATTTACTCCTTAATGCCAAATAGTTTAATCAAAAAACATTGTCTTCTGTTCCATCAAAGCTAGTTGTTAGAAGTAAGACAACAGATATTTCTATCTGTTGAAATATATACCAAGCCTTGCCCTAAACAAAATTGTAAAGTTAAATTGACACCTTTCAGATTTCCTAATGCTAGTGGTCCTCAGCCATTGGAAACACCAACATCATAGTGAGCAAAATCAAAATCTGTGTTCAATTTTTTTTGTAAGTCTATAATCTTTCACTGATTATCTCTATTGGGTGAGCTTAATTCAAAAGACTTATTAGACAATAACCTTTGAAAATTGTGAATCACTATGTTGTACACCTGAAATTTATATAATACTGTACATCAACTCTGCCTCAATTAGAAAAAGAAGATTTAGACAAAATACATCTTTAGCTAGCATTAATTACAAGAGAAATAAAAGGAGAAAGAGACATGTAAATATTACACATATAAGATATTAATTTATCATTATTTTAATATAAAAAAGAACATATGTTCAAATATTTGTGGTATTTTTAAGCATAGAGAGAATAATATAAAACACCTGTTGATCTATCTCACTTCTTTTTCCATATTTGCCTCAAGTCATTTTAAAATCATCCTTGGATAACAATCTCTGATCCCATTCTAATCATTCTTTCTCCCCCTAAAAAATAGTATAAATTTTGTATTTATTATTCCAATACATGCTTCCATACTTTACTAATTATGTATATACACATGAAAATGTATATTTTATTTATTTTAAAATTTTATATGAATGTCCTTATACTTAAGATGTCCTTCTGCAAAACTCCTTTTTCTATCAATATTAATTTTGTAAGCATTTTTCGTTCATTGAAACTATGGTATTTGTGGATAAATGTACTGCACATTGCATGAACACACCACAATTTATATTAATTGTTCTCTAGTTAATGAACATTGAGGTGCCTTTCAATTTTCAACTATTACAAAATGCTGCACTGATCAATTTAAAACATAAAGCCTTGTTTGTATTGGCAACATTTTGTCTATAGAAATAGAATTCCTGGCCAAAGAATATGCATGTCTTTAACTTTAATAGTATTTACGAATTGTTCTTCTAATGTTTGCACTAATAGGAGTTCCACTAAAAGTTTGTGACAACTCTGATTGCTTTATATTTTCAATAATAATTAATATTGTCATACATTTTAGTTTTTGACAAATGGATGGTTATAAATTATAATCGTAAGTTTTAATTTGCATTTTCCTGATTGCTAATGAGGTTAAGAATCATTTCATATGTTTGTGGGGGGAATATTTGGTTTTCCTCTATTGTATATCAATTATTAATATTATTTGCCTATTTGGTGATTGGGTTATTGACTTCTAAGATTAATTACATCTGCATACTAATTATTTATATTTTTTTCAAAACAACATATTCAATCTTCCATTTGTCTTTTCACTTTTTAATAGATTTTTAGTGCACAGTTTTTAATTGTATTTTTTTAATAATACGTCAGCTTCCTTAAACACAATTAGTTCTGAGAACACTTATAAGAATGAATATCTGACCCTCAGTACCTGAGAGCTTGTATCCAGAGATTGAACACTTCACAAGGTAAATGCAACCATATGCACTAAGGTGATGAAGAGCCAGGCTTCTTCAGACAACACATGCCTCAGCCTCATCACGGGTATTCTTCCTATGCCTGCATGTTCTCTTCAACCCAGAATGGCCTTCATTCAACCAGCTGCAAACCAAGCCTGTCTGTCAAGATACAGTTTAAAAATAACTCTATTAAAAGAGTGTACCTCATTGTCAAATTCAGAATTAACCATGTGACTCAGTATAGCCTTGACACTTTATGTATACATTAATCTCTCCATTTTACTTGTAACTTGCTTAAGTTAAGAACTATACCATATTCAACTTCTTTGGTCCTACAGAATCTTGAAGCATGACTTACCAATAACAGTGATTTCATAAATACATGTTGAATCAATGAGAAATATTCAAGGTCCTCTACTGAGCCTTGACTCATAACAGTGTTACAGAGTAACCTGAGATCAAGTTTTTTCTCTTCAAAACATGAAGTGTTCTCACCAGTCAAAAAGAAAAAAATGAACATACAATATGCAAAGATCACAAATAGGTAATTCATACAAACACAAAAGCAATAAAAAGTCCTGTAACATATGAACCTTAATTAAATTGAATTAAATTAAATTAGTGAAGTACCATTTTTTACCAACACATTGACAAAGATTTTAAAGATACTTAATACCTTATGTTAGGGAAAGTGAGGGAAACAAGTACACATATGAGATGGTATTCAGATATACTGCTGGTA
This sequence comes from Physeter macrocephalus, assembly GCF_002837175.3. NCBI lineage: Eukaryota > Metazoa > Chordata > Mammalia > Artiodactyla > Physeteridae > Physeter > Physeter macrocephalus. The sequence goes on from NC_041218.1 coordinate 32,251,793, forward strand.
AGAATGTATCTGATGTGATCTTTTTGGAAGGAAATTTGGTAATATGTATGAAAAGCTTTACAATATATATACCTAATAATTCTACTTCTTGGAATTTATATAGTAAAATAACCAGAGATGTGTGAAAAAGTATATGTTTATGGATGTTTAGCAGAGCAATCTGTATTCCCTTCTTTATTTTCTTTTAACATTGTAGCATGAACACTTTCTATTCCTGTAAAAATCCCTTGGTCTTCCCTGGTGGTGCAGTGGTTGGGAGTCTGCCTGCAGATGCAGGGGACGCAGGTTCGTGCCCCGGTCCAGGAGGATCCCGCATGCTGCGGAGCGGCTGGATCCGTGAACCATGGCCGCTGAGCCTGTGCATCCAGAGCCTGTGCTCTGCAACGGGAGAGGCCACAACAGTGAGAAGCCTGCGTACTGCAAAAAAAAAAAAAAAAAAAAAATCCCTCAAATATATTTTAATGGCTGTATAATAGTCCATTATATTGGTGTACTATAATTTATTTAGTATCATTTTAATATTAAACATTCAAGTTATTTCCACATTTTAATTATTATAAATAATGCTGCAATGAATATCATTCTCTGCATATTTCTTTACAATAAGGTCCACTTGGATAAAGGGGTAAGAATATTTAGGCAATTAATAAACATTGACGTATTGCTTTCTAATTACCTTTGACTGTTCCAGTATAAACTCCTACCAGCAGCACATATGAAAACATCTCTGTGTGAGCTCCTCAGTGGTGAGTGTTAGTTTTAAAACATTTTTTGATTTAATAGATGAAAAAATGGTTCACTATTAATGCTATGCTTTTTATTCTTTTATTACATTTAAGGTTAAAGTTTTTGTATATTTATTTCAAATTTTATAATTTGTCTTTACTTTTAGTTATCCTTGTTTTGGTCCTTAGGGGTTTCCTTCATGATTTGTATTAACTTTATATATCAAGAATATTTCCTTTTTGATGTACGTGGGCTTTATAATTTTATGTGTTCAGATATACACTTTTCTCGTTGAGATATGTATTAATTATTATATGTTTAGAAAATACTTATCTAGAGATTAAACAAATTTTCATCTATGTAGATTTGTTAAATTGTTTACATTTATACTTTAGTTCACCTGGAATTTCCTTGGAGTATACTCTCATGTGGAAGTAGGGTCCCAAATAATTTCCTAATTTTTCCAATGTCATTTGGTTAACAAAAACAACAACAAAAAGAAACCCTTCCATTCTATGTAAGATATGAGTCTTCCTCCATTCTGAATTAATTTCCTATACAAATTTAAGTCAGCTGCTGGATTATCTGTTTGGTTCTATTGTTTTGACTATCCTTAAACCATTTCAAAACTGTTTTCATAATTTTGTCTTTGTTATCTATTTTGTAGTATCTGTTAAAGCAAATTCCCTGTCATTACACCTTAAAGATTGACCATACAAATGGACAAGGGCCAGATCATATATGACAAGAAAATTCTAATTGACAAACTCCTGAACTACCAGCCTGGGGAGGGAACCCACAACAGAGAACGTCAAACCAGTTAGTCACTTAAGAGGGCCCTCTTCTAGCTAGCCCACCTCCAGCTTCCCCCTTCCAACAACCTCCAATCAGAGTATGCCTGAAGACTTACCTTTCTTTCTAAAGTTTTCCCTCTCTCCTGCTTGCCTCTGGGTCCCTGCCAAACACAAGTGGTTGTGGCTGACTCCCTTTCTGTAGCAAGTGCTGAATAAATTGCCTCTGTTCCCATTTGGGTTTCTTCATATATTTCTACACATCTCTTTTTCAAATTTTCCATAGCATTAATATCTCTTAATTCTCAGAGAATCACTTTTGAGCCTGCCCTTATTTTTCTTTTAAGAATGAATATTAACCTTAAACACCAAGGAATTCCCAGGTGCTGTTTTTAAGTATGAGACTATAATTTTTCCCCAAGGATCAATCTTTAAGTCAAGAAGCCACTTGGGCCTGAAAGACCTGTTTACAGAGGTTATAATGAATGGTGTCTGAAGCGCTACTAGAGGCTTGTTGCTCTTGTATTGAGTACAAGTTATTGGACATGGAAGGAGCCTCTATTATAATAATGCTGTGCATTCCATTAGCATATATAAACTTGTAGGATTAAAGACAGATTTTCTAGTACAGCAAAATGCTGAGGGCCAAGAAAGAGCCAGCATGTATGGTAAGTTATATTACCAACTAAAACCTTTGGTAGTCTTCAGTGAAACCCTTGAAGAGTTGATCTTGCTGGAGGTCTGGAAGGATGTGGAATCTTCACAAACTGAGATATGTCAAAGACTTAGACTAAGACTAGATTCTGCTTCCTGGAATAGATATGACTGACCTGCCTTGGGAGCAAAGGTGGGGTAGGGAGAGACATATGAGAATGCCACGGGATGGGGGCAATGAGGGAAGCTGAACCCCCTGTCCTCACATAAGCACAAGGAGGAAAAAGGACTCAGGTACCAAGGGTAAAAGGCATTATAACCTAAGGCCCAGAAGATGAAGAACTAAGCTGAACATTAATCAGATATTTTTTGTGATTTTTAAAAATTTAGCTGAAGTTAACTGTAAAAATAAACCCAGATGATCTGTATGGTAGTTTTTAGAAGGCACCTTGAACTAACTTGCAGAATCCTTTTGTTTGTTTATTTTCTGACTTTAATGCTTAGAATGAGTCATATATAGCTTAGAGTAAAAAGTGTGTGTAACACACTTTTGGAACATACAATAAGTTGAATCTTTTTTTATTATTATTTATCAAGACAAACTATTATTAGATCAAATAAAAGTTATTGATTTCCTCTTTGACAAAGGTGTTATAAATCCTGAGATTGTACTAAATTGTATAGGTTACAAAGTACTTCTTTGAGGAAAATAACTGCATATTTGTTTCCTTTGCAGAGTCTAATTTTTAGAAAAAGGTCACTTAGGCAGCAGGAAGCAATGCTAGAGACTACACAACCGAGCAAAATTATAGTAAATGTCAGATCCCATAGGGTTTAGGGAGGCAGAAGTGGCTGGAAGACACAGGGCAGAGTTCCACAGAGAGAAGAGAGCTATGCAAATCCCCAGTCATCTACATAGGGATCCCCCTGAGCGTTAGCTGTACCAACAGGGCTTGCTTAGAGTGAAACTCCCAGGGCTCGGCAAAAAAGTCAGGGGAGTTGTAAAGTGAACAATCCCCAGATGTCCTATCTCTGGCCACCCAGAATGGAGAGTCTTCATTTTTTCTCCAGGACATTCAAACAATCATCAGAATCACTGTAATCAGGAAGAACAAATCTGACTCCAGTTTAAATGTTTCTTTTTTAACCTCTGTATTCTGTTTCTTTTACTTTAACCTTTGTATTCTATTGCTTTTGCTTCGAGTTAAGAATTTTGCCTACAGCCTGAAATATACAGGATAGCCCATTTTCAAGGCTCTGACCTTTAAGGGTATAATACTTTTCCATTCATATAGAGATAAAAAGTTGCAGAACAAAGAAGAACATTTGTCTTGTTGGAGGTTCACAGGAACATCATTACCTGATGTAGGTGGGCAGATGCAGAAACAGGGGATCCTACACCAAGAAGTTTGCAACGACCAACCACGCCCCTCCCTCACCTTCCCTTCAATAAATTTTTTTTTTTTAATTGCTTTGCTGAAACCTTTTGGAGAGTTTGGGTTTTTTGGAGCACGAGCCCCCATCTCCTTGCATGGCCCTGCAATTAACTTTCTCTGCTCCAAACTCCAATGTTTCAGTATTGTTTGGCTTCTCTGTGCATCGGGCACACGAACTTGTTTTCAGTAGCATCCCCAGAAGGACCAGGAACAGTTATTATATATACATACATATATGTATGTATATATTTACTTGTGTGTCTATATGTGTATGTGTGTGTGTGTATATATATATATATATATATATATATATATATATATATATAAAGAGAGAAAGAGAGAAAGCTGTTACCTACTTTATAATATAACCTCCAAAAAAAATTGTCTTCTCTATATTGCTGAAATTCCCCCTGGATTGCTATTCATACCACTGTTGTGTTTATAGATTTCTTCTTTCAAACAAAAACACTCCCGGGACATACTTTTAAACCATTAACACCTTGGCTTGGATGAGCTTTTAAGATCACTGAAGAAGGACCCTCTTGAGAGGCTGGATTGAGCTCAGTATTTAACCCTGACAATCAGGGTTACCAATTCTACCAATTCTAGCTCCAGGGTACACCTCCAACCAAGGGCACAGTTTTAGCTCTGTAAGTGTGATTAGATTACACTTAGTACTAATGAAGAGACTAAGAATCGCAAAGTGCCACATAACCAATTTCCAGTTTCTAAAAGGAGTTTTAACAGCATGTAGTCATTAAGTTTTTATAATTGTTAAATTTGTTGAAAAGTGAATGAGCCAGATCATGACCACTTTTTATGTCTGCATGTCAGACTGATGGATTCTGAAAGAGAACTAACCATTTTCTTGATTTCCTCCTAATCAGGATATTTACTTTCTCATACTTTCTCAAGTATTTGAAGTATTTATTCTGATGGAAAAATTCTCTCAGACTAGAAATCGATAACAGTTAATTCTATAAGAAGACAAGATAGTAGTTATCCTGCAGCTAATCAAATTTAAAAGTGGTGGCCCCAGCATGGTATTTTTTTATCTGCTTTCTAAAAATTAACCCCAGGCTGCTTTTATCCTTAGGAAACCTGCAATACGGGAGCCCACCATCACTCTCCCAGGGAACTTTTCCAGCAGAGTAAAGCAGCTGTAGCTGATTTTAACAGCTCTCAGATATTCAGAAAGGACTGTTTTTCACAGGTTAGTCTGACTTCTGCCCTGACAGTAGGAAAATCAGACTAAATTTATGCCAAGTTTTTAAAATAACTTTGATGAGAAACATTTCCACCAACAGCAGTCTGGTTGTTAGCCTTTGGCCAGTTTCCTCAGAGATAAATATCAGCATAGTATTAAGAAAACTAAATTTGCAAACAATTTAGTAATTTTGCCCATTGACAATTCTAATCTATTTGGAAAATTATCCCTAGATTTATGGCTGCTTATTTATGGCTGCATATTTATGGATGCTACAGATATTTCTTTGTTTTTGTTTTGCTTTTATGTTCCTTAGCTGTAGAATCATCTGTTTGCCTCAATACTGTGGAACAATGAGCTGATTCAACATAGGCCCAAATTAGAAGTATTACTATACAGAAGTTGCTGTTTCAACCTAAATGTCCATCGACAGAGGAATGGATAAAGAAGATGTGGTACATATATATAATGGAATATTACTCAGCCATTAAAAAGAATGAAATAATACCATTTGCAGCAACATGGATGGACCTAGAGATTGTCATACTGAGTGAAGTAAGTCAGACAAAGAGAAATATCATATGATATCACTTATATGCGGAATCCAAAAAGAAATGATATAAATGAATTTATTTACAAAACAGAAACATACTCACAGACTTAGAGAAAGAACTTATGGTTACCAGGGAGGAAAGGTGGGGGGAAGGGATAGTTAGGGAGTTTAAGATTGACATGTACACACTGCTATGTTTAAAATGGATAACCAACAAGGACCTAGTGTATAGCACAGGGAAACCTACTCAATATTATGTAAAAACCTAAAAGGGAAAAGAATTTGAAAAAGAACAGATACATGTATAACTGAATCATTTTGCTGTACACCTGAAACTATCACAACATTGTTAGTCAGCTATACTCCAATATAAAATAAAAAGTTAAAAAAATTGCTGTTTCAGATTTAGACTAATTTAAAAGATATTGAGCAACAACTATGTGGCAAGTTCAGTTCTAAGTGCTTTTTTATACTATGCCTGGGTTTTGTTTTTGTTTTCTAACTACTCAAAGCTCCAGGTGGCAGGCTGTTTCTTTCACACAACACTCAATACAATCTAAAGTACAATAAAGCTTACATATAAACAAAGTTTCTGGATATTGCCATGGAATATTTTACAATGGAATTTTAGCTTCCATTTAAAATATTTAGCATAAACTGTTCTTATACTAGAACGAACATTAGACAATGATTATGTATAATTCTCAATCACTCACGCTCCAGGGTTCAGGTTGGTTTAGAGGAACAATAATTCTGTTCTCATGACAAACACTGTCCAAGTCTCAAGAAAATTCTCCTCCACATCACTTGATCTGTATCTTCAAGACAAAGGCAACTGAGTTCAAACACCATAAAAGTTTAAGTATTGTGCTACTGCTGACATAGGTATCAGAAAAGAACTTGAATAGTGGGGAAAATTTGAGTGGTAGAACACTTAGGAAAGAGGAAAGACAAATTAGTTAACTTGTCAAATCCTTCCTCACAGCAAGTGTGAATGAAATGATTCTTGTGTAACTAATATTTCCAGTTAATGTCAAGTACCCATTTTCTTGCTTCTGTTGGGGTGGAATAAATTTTCTCTACCCTTCTAAGTTCTTTGGGCTGGTCTAAGAATTAAACTGACATGAGGCAGATTAACAGGAGAAAATCAAACAGAAGTTTTAAAACATATATACATGGGAGAGAACCAGGAAAACTAACTCACCAAAATGGCCTAAGCCCTCACCTTAAGTACCATCTTCAGCTAAAGGCAAGAGAGTATGTTGGGGGTTTGGGTCATTTGGGACTTCAAAGGGGATGAAGGCAATTCACTTAGAGATGGAAAAGCTAATGTTTGCTGGGCCCTGCAGAGACAAAGGGACACAGTGGACTCAGATCTCTAGGCCCTGCTGAGTTTCCCCACCACAATATGCACAAAGAATAGCCCATACATAATAGCAGGTATCAATGGTGATAGTTCTATTCTGGGAACAGACACTCTAAATTATTTTAGGCAGTTAGACAAAAGTTCAAAGGTTCTTCCTGTGTTTATTGGACCTTGATTGTTTTCAAGGTATGCCAAAGAGACACATTTTGGGTTGGCAAATTTGATCCGCTTACAATTCTCATTTGTTCTAAAATGAGTTTCCAGAGATATTCACAAATTAGGGCAATGAGTGCAATGCTTTCATATGGCAGCTGGAGAATTTTTGCAAAATTAAACAGTATTACTGTTTTAAGTTGTATAAATGTAAGTCTAGAGGAACATGTATGAATGTAACACTGAGACTATCACAACATTGTTAGATGTTTTTATTTTTCAGACTAGATGGATACTGAATGCAGATGAGCCTTCCGATTATTCCACATCCTTGTCAACAATTAGTATTGTGAGTCTTTTTAATTTTAGCCATTTGGATAATGGATTCGTTTTATTGGTAAAGGGAAAGGTATAAAAACAAGAATTTTCCCAAAAATTTAGAGACATTTTTGTGCCATACATGGCATAGGTGAAATCTATAATGGTACCATCTTAATGGTAGCTACAGCTCTGACATTCATCAGAGCAATTAAAAGATAACACAGTATTTTATGGATCTGCTCAAAGATGAAAAACCTTGAGTAAACATATCAAATTTGGCCTTACAACAACTTTCAGACATATGATAGGAATGTTGACTAAGTGCTGGTATAGGAATTAGAGTTCATTTAGACATAGTACAAGATGAACTGTAAGAGTTAAGTGAAATAATAGAAAATCTTCAGGGAGCAAATTTTCACATAAAACAATATTAATTTTGAATTTGCAATATCCAGAGTTATTTGATATGAACTTTTGTGCCCTATTAAGATTAGCAAAACCTATTAAAATCCAAACAGATCCAAATTTAGCAATTTCTCTTTTAAAAATAAATATATACGTTTTTTAAGTTAGAGAAAGTGTTTTTAAAACAAAAGAAATTTTACATGAAATATGCAAAAGTGATAGTTAAATATAAGAACAATATTATGAGAATATACTAGAACAATAAAACAAATATATTTTGCATGACCATGAAGGAGAAAATTTACATAAAAATTATCTTGAAACTGATTTCTACAGGGAATATATTTCTAGCATTATGGATCAAGGTAAGTACAGTCTTTAACTGAAGCGAGGTTTTAGCAAATTGAGCAACACTTAAGTTGTTTGCCAAATCCAGCTTCCCATTCAGATTAAAAACCAACCATGGTTCAAATGGAAACAAACCAAAGGCTGGCCATTGACTGATGACTTGAGGGTTATTCCTCAAAAAGAAAAAAAAAATGGGGTGAATGAATCCATTCTCTCTCTTTTGGTTTATTAAAAAAAATGTCACTTGAAAATCATAAAGAGAAACCACAGATGGGAAAGCCCCAGTGCTCAGAGATGATAATGAAGGAACTTATGCAAGTGAAGAAATCCAAATAAGATAGTGAGAGAGGAGGAAGGAACAGACACACAGAAATAGAGACGAAAGACCAGGTAGCCTCATGGGGGAAGGTGGATGGGGAGCCTAGAAGTTCGAAGGTGCTCCAGCTCCCTATTCCAGAAAGAAGCAGGTGAACTTCTATGAGAATTCGAAGAGATTCCCCTGTAAAGAAACCTTGGTCCCACAATACTCAGCTCTGTAGCAGTTTCCTTCTTGTAATTTTAATTTACATTTCTATCTCTCTACCAGACAGCTCACAGCTCTGAGAGCAGAATTTGAATCTGATTTTCATTCATATCCTCAATGCCTAGCACATATTAAACACTCAAAGTTGTTTAATAAATCAACAAAAACAGATTCAATTTAAAAATTACACCCCTTAGTTCTCCCACCCTTTCAACTTCACCAATGAAAGTAGAAGAACAGAATTAATAACATCACAAGTTCAATCATGCAGAAGGGAACAGAGCGAAAAAGAGTTGGGAGAGAATTGAATAGAAGGAAAAGAATTTTAACAGTAGTAGCTTAAGGTAATAATTCTCAAACCTAAGTGTGCATCAGAATCACTTGGAGGGCTTGTTAATATTGATTACTGGACCACATCCCCAAGTTCTGAATCAGTAGATCAGAGGCAGGACCAAGAATGTTCAGCTAGTTCTCAGATCCCACTGATGCTTCTGGCCAAGGACCTTATGTAGAAAAGCACAGCCTTAAGAGAGTGGAAGGTAGGGGAAAGATTGAGGAAGAAATAGAGGACACCAGGAGAATTATAATTAGCCTCATAGATTAAGAGGCATTAAGTTATACTTCTCTGTCAGAAAAATTGATTAAAAGGCTGTAATTGGTAACTTAGAATTGATTGGTAAAGTTTAATTGGTATTACTGTTTTAAGCAAGTAGAGTTAAGATGACTATAAGCTAGTTTGTCTGGGAGAGTCTTGATTTTCTCCTATCACTCAGCATTATAATTAAAAGTGCTCCCTTTCTCTCTCAGGAGTGCTTCATTTGGGACAATAAATTATATAGCCATGTTTCTTACTTATAAGAATGAAATACAAAATGTATGCAAGCTGTGAGGGGTACTGCTTCCCAGTCTATCTGGGCAAGAGAATGAATGAGCAGGTGAAAAGGAAAAACAAAGATCTTTATCTATTTAATGCCCTTTCCAAAGGATCTTTTAAAAAATACTGAGTGGCAGACACTTCCCAAGACAGACACAGTACTCTGAAAACCAGGCAAAGAAATAAGTGCCAGACCAGGAATCAGGATGATTAATGACCAGGTTTTTCTTAGCCCAGAAGAAAGGTACACCTTTTGATGGCTAGGCCTTTTCAGGATACACTTAAACGGTGGGGAAAAAAATTAATACCCAGGTGTTCTGACTCTGGACAGCTGAGAGAAAGTCCAGGAAGAAATTTGTTTTTTCCTCAAATATCCCAGGGAATTCAAATGTCATCCTGTTCATTGACCATACATTGAAAAACATTTTAGTAAACATGGACAAGGTCTGATGTGTTTCTCTTCCTAGTAGCAAAGACATTTTAAAATCTTAATCCAAATGAATAAATTTATAATAGAAGAAATCCAGAACTCAGCTGAGTATACACAGATGCCATTCTTCTCCACCTACTGAAGCCCTCAGTAGTTCCAAGATCTCAATTCCATTCTTCCAATACTAAAACATTTCCTGTATTGAGTATTGCAAGCTGCGAGGAAGAAAGTCATCACAGGAGTAGGCCTTGGAATTAAAGCATGTTAACTACCCCTTTCATGAAAGTAGAAGTTCCCTAGTACTAACAGCAGATCATGGTGGAAGAACTTGTGAATTACACACACAAGTCCAAGGACATGAGGCATTGTCAATGGGATGGGGAAATCCCCTAGAGTTGTCACAGGAAATGTGATAGCACCATATAATCTGAAGGCACCTTGACTACCATAACTTGAAATTACCTTTATTCAGTAGAATTTACAGAATTTTTACCAAGTTTTCTGACTTGATTTCTTTTTTCTCAGTAATATAACATATGCATGACTCAATTTTGACATCTTAAGTTCTGCATCAATATGCATTTTCCATTGAATTTATGATATAGCCATGCAGAGCATATCCTTGACATCGTGTCACCTTCTTGGTTATACATTGACATTATAATGTTATTTACTATAAAATTTCATTAATAGCATCTTAGGAGCACTGTGACAGCATTTTAGTTGCCATCAACGTGAATACTGAAAGCACATTTTGATAAAAATCACTTGGAGAAAAATAAAACACTACCAAAGGTGGCATCAACATAATCATTATAGTTTTCAGAAAACAATTTAAGTATTGAATGCTAGTTAGCAGTTTATTCTGGATCAATGGCAGATGAGGGACTGAACTTTACTGAGAAGGACTTTCTCAAAAAATATAGGAAGGAAATCTGTCTCAAGAAGCAGAACAGAATCTATAATCTCCTGCTTTTATCTTCAACTACAAGGCAATATTACTACCTCCCTCCTCACAGGTTCTGCCAGATGACTGTATCAAAAATGATAATCCATATTATAATAAATATTTTGTAAGTTGCATTTAAAAATATGCATTCTCATATAGGGTTAAGCAGCATAGACTACCTCAAAGATAAAATCCCTTTGTTTTCTTAATTTTAGAGTAGGTCAGCAACCTCTTCAATTCTAGTTAGTTATTTTGAACTCAGTTTTCAGGCTTAGATTGTGAGTATTCCCTCTTATTTATCAGTTGCCCTCACATCACATGCTACTAAGTATTTTTGTCAGCAGAAAAGAAGAATAAAAGGTAAAATAATAATAACTAGCATTCATGTAGTACCACCCATGTCACCAAGCACACTACATGAAAAATGTCATTCATTCATTCATAGCAAGAATCTTAGGAAGAAATGCAATTATTATTCACACTTTATAGATGAGGAACTGAAACTTGGAAAGGAGAAACTTCTGAAGGCACATGTGCGTTTAAAGGGACATGGCTAGTAACAGTGGATTTGGGATTTGAAAGAAATCTGGCTCCAGTGCTCATGCTATCATTCCTCTTTGAAAAAAGAGAAAGGTAAAAAGTGGGGCCAGAAATGTGTGTGTGGTTGGGAGTGGTCAGGCACAGCCACAAATGCTTCCAGCCCATACACAACGTTGCCATTTTCCTTCCCAGTTGGGAGGCTGGTGGAAGGAAAAGGTCTTTGACCCACACAGTGATGGGTGAAGCCAGAATGGGATTTATCAGATCATTTCTGAGAAGGATTACTGAGGGCCAACACCTGAGGTGTACGTCCAGAACAGATCATCAGAGTAAGGGAATAGAGGGTTCCTACCAGAAGCCTAGTAAATGGTCTGATAGCCAGGAAAATGTGCACAGCTGGGCAAGAATCCCTCTGAAAAAATATAATAGACAGCAGCAGCTGCGTCTCAGGTTGGAGCAGAGTCAGTAAAATTATGCAGATCCATTTAATGCTTGATTATGGACAGCTATATTACACTAAGGAGTTAGACGAGATGTGGTTTTAGTACTAAACTCTTTTTTTTCTTACTGTTAGCTAAAATATTTGTCAGGATCTTCTGTCCACAGTGAAATCCTGTCAAGTAGCATACAGGTTAAGTTCTGAACATCAATGACTTCTTTCCTAAGAATTTCATTTGCTGAGCCACCAAGGAATGCGATGTGTGAAAAAGCATTTGACCTGAACCTATTTAGGAAAACAATTACGTAAACTTCTTTTTATTTAATTATTCAATACTAGAATGTAAATTAACTTCTTCAAAACATTCAATCCACTCAATATTGTCTTAAGATATTTGATGTGCATTTACAGTATACCTAGAGAATCATACTATCAATTTTCTGGACAGATTATCTCAAACATTTACTCACTAAATATCTACTCCTAAAACAATCACTCATTTGGATTATTTTTCAGTTATAAACTTAAAGGTTTTCAATAAAACAAGTGATTTTCAAGGGACTTTTAAATAAATAAACATGTTAGTTGTGTTCAAATAAGCTCTAGACGTGGGAGCTGGGTGATTTTCAGTTTAAGAAAAAGTGCTACCAATTTGTTTCCTAGACAGCTTAGAAAAAATGTCATTGCTTAAATAATTAACTTGAAGACAGCTGCCACTTGAATTTCTGAATCTACTGCTAGAAATCATTCTCAGTGATTTAGCTTTACATTTACTCATTTATAATATGGAATGTATAAGATTCTCTTTCATATATGTGTGTATGTACATAAACATATAAAAGAAAGAAAAGAAAAAATAATACACACATATTTATTTTGGTCATAGTTTTATGGCTGTAACAGATTATTGGCTACATTGACAGTTCAGTCCAAAGAAAAGTAATATATACAAATATGTGATTAAAGGTGATAGAAAGGTTTACAATGAAGAACTATAAGCCCCTGTCTCAAACTTCCCCTTTCCTTGATAATCAACCCATGCCCTCTATCCATTTTTTCACACTTTTCTTTTTCTGTTTTAGTTCTTTGGATGACTAAATTCTCTTCTCCGAATAATGTTGCTGCATCTAAATTTGACTGTGCTATCGACTTTATATATTAGCTATTGACTTCCTAATATGGTAGATAAGGATGAGTTCCCTTACACCTCCTCATCTACTCCTTCTGCTAATATTGTTTAATCACTATTCTGATCGGTCAGCTTTGCAAATTCAAACAATATATTTAAAACTACATTTCTTAACTCACAAACCATAGCCAACATCTCTTGACTTCACATTACATAAGCTGAGGACACCTGTAAGGGTCAGGTAGAGATTGATAATTGATAAGGACCTAAGTTGTCTCACTATCCAAGAGTGCTAGAACGACATTTCCTACTCTATAAGTCCAATGTTTTGACTCATCTCATTATATCCTAGATACCTTAGAGTCGTTTTCAAATTCTAACATTTTTGTCATCTCTTTTGAGTTATAAAAATTATACATACAATTAGCTTCTAATTTTGAAATATTTTTATATTTTAAATAGTTATTTTAAATTTAGAGAAGAGTTGTAAAAATAGTAGAGAGTTCCTTTATATTCTTCACCTAGAATCTCCTAATGTTAGCATTGTACAACAATCAATATTAAGAAATTAACATTGGTCAATACTATTTACCAAACTGGAAACTTTGAGTTTCACCAGTTTTCCCAAAAGTGTCCTTTTTCTGTTCCAGGATCCAATCTAGGATCCTGCATAGCCTTTGATTGTCATAATTCTCTAATCTGTAATAGTTCCTGAGATTTTCCTTGTCTTTCATGTCTTTGACACATTTTATTAGTAATTGCCAGACATTTTGTTGACAGTTCCTCAAATTTAAGTTTGTCTGACATATCTTTATAATTAGAATGACGTTATGGATTTTTGAGATGAATATAATAGAGGTGATAGTCTCTTTTCAGTGCACAATTTCAGGGAGTACATGATGTAAATACACATTATTACTAACAATGTCAATCTTGGTCATTTGGTTTAGGTGATGTTTGCCATGTTTTTTTCATTATAAAGTTACTTTTATCCCTTGACAAATAATAATATTTAGTGGAGATACTTTGAGACTATGCAAATATCATGTTTCTCCTGAAGTTTTTGGCAACTGATTTTTAAAAAATCTTATCCATATCCAAATACCATAACCTTCAACTCACATTTAGCCCTCTTGGTAATTCAAGTACTTCCCTTCCCCTCAACTAGGGATCGATTTTTCTGGTTCTCTTCTCCAGCTGCAATCTGTTTTCACTAGTGTTCTACAAGCAAAAGTGTTTATTTCCCCTCTCCCCACAGATTAAGGCTCCTGTTCCAAAGAGAAGATAGAGGAAAAGTGTCCTGATGGAGTTTAATTCCTCTTTCTCAGTGGCACTCATCCCCATCCAGTTTTTCACCATGAGAGACACTTCTCGGGATTCTCCAAATCTCTACCTTGAATGCCTTGCAGGGTTCATGGAGGAAAAACATGCAATAGAATGCAGGTTTCATGTCTCCTGTGATTTGTTCTCTAGTTCTAATATCTCTTCTCACTGTTTTTAGGCTCACTCATATTCATATTATATTCCAATATGTATAAATTTAAATATGAATAAATGGAAATGTTTATTGCAAACTCTATCTGTGGAGAAGGGGCTTGTAGATGGCTGTCCCCACTTGAACATGAGCATGAGGGGCACCAGACCATACTTTATGTTGATAGAATCCAACATACACAAAATGAAAATGGTTTGTCCCTCATTTACTAGAAAGAGAGTTGGGAGGATGACTGTTCTTCATACAGACTTTAATCTCCCTATTTTCCACCTCCACAGTATTGCCTCTCCAGTAATCAGAGCTCTTCTGAGATTCTACTAAGCAGATCAGCAGATATACACATGAACATATTCTAAGCTTTGACTTTCTTGACACTAGTTCATCTGTCATCTCCCATGTACATTTTTTGTAGGTTTGTATGTCTTCTAAAATATTTTTTATCATTTTTATGATTTCTTAGGAAAGAAAAGTGTCAAATGCAAACAATCAATCATCTTGAACCAAAGCTAAAAATTTCATTTCTGATTTAATTTAAAAACTTGTATTCTCAAGGATGAATTGTAATAATAAATATACTAATTTGTGGTTATTACTCATCAAATGAGAAATTTTAGTCCTTTGCCCATTTTTTTCCTTTTGGCCTTACCATAAATTGAGTCCCCCAGAAACAGATATATAATGTGAAAGACTTTGAAATATGAAGCAAGGCATAAAGTTTCCTTTGGAAACTGTGATGTTGCAAATACTTTTTTTTCTTTTCATAAATTTGCATGAGTAGGCAGTAGGACAGAGTGAAAAGAGCAATGGGCTTAGAGTCAGTAGACTTACATTCTCATATCTACCTCAATCTGTATTTCAGTCTTCTTGTATTGGGTAGTTTGCCACGATAATTATTAAGGTCCTTTTCACTTCTAAAATTTATTTTTCTAAGCCACTGATCTCTTTATTTTGTTGTCTTTAATGGGGTTCTGGATCCTTGAAGCCATTAATTCAGTTTCATTGGTCAAAATTTTTATTTTTGGTCACCTAACTTACATAGCAAATACAATTATCATTATGTATTTCCTCCTATACTGAACATTTTAACCATAATGCCTTCCACTTCCACAGTTGTTTTCTAAGAAAATTTTCCATGTGCATAAAGATTTAAGGCAGGATAAGGGAGGAACTTCAAGTAGTTCATTACCTCTAGGAGGCTACATTCTGTGATACAGGATCCTCCTACTTAAGAAGTGGACCAGGGAATAGCAACTAACCAAAGAAAAGCAAATCTATGTAGGTGGGCCAGCATTAAAACTCTAACCAAATACTCATAAAAGGAATTAGAGAATTTATTCAAATTCCTCTCTTAGGAATGTAAACATGACCTGTAGGAGATGAAGAGTTGGTAGCAGGAGCAGGAACTGAAAATATACACAGTAGGGGAGGTCATGAAGCTTCAGGGGTCAGAAGGGCTGCAAGTAAAAATATGATTATGTTTATGTTAAAGTAAGTTGATACTGAAGTAGGTAAAAGATGTTCATAAAAGAAAGTGAAGCAAATGATTACAGTAAAAGCAGAAACAAGGAAAAGTGTCTATTTCAATAGCACCGGATGGAGGATCTCCTACTGATGAGGGCTAAAGCTTAACTGGATTTTCCTAGATCCTAAACTACTTTCTAGTTTCTATGATCTCTAGCTTATTTCTGGGTTCCTTTTAGACAACTTTCATCCTCATTCTCATGTAGAATAACCACAATTTTACTGTTTGAAGTAAGCTTCATAGATCTCTATTTCTAGCCACCAAAATAACCTAGCACATTCTCCAAGTAGACGATAAGCCCTCAAGTGTCCAACAGTGTCTTCTTTGTACCCACCCCAACGCACGGGGTGTAAACACCAGGATTTTTTTTTTGTTGTATTGATGTATAGTTGATTAACAATGTTGTGTTAGTTTCAGGTGTACAGCCAAGTGATTCAGTTATAATATACATGTATCTATCCTTTTTCAAGTTCTTTTCCCATGTAGATTATTACAGAATATTGAGCAGAGTTCCCTGTGCTTTACAGTGGGTCCTTGTTTGTTATCTATTTTAAATATAGCAGTGTGTATATGTCAATCCCAAAATCCCAATCTATCTCTCCCCCCCACCCTTCCCCACTGGTAACCATAAATTCAAATATTATATGATATTGCTTATATGCAGAATCTTTAAAAAATGATACAAGTGAACTTATTTACAAAATAGACTCACAGACTTAAGAGAACGAACTTATGGCCACCAGGGCTTCTTGCCACATTCTTTCAAGCTTTCCAGAGACTTAAAAAAAATTGATGCTCCCATACAGAGAAGAAGTGCACATTCCTGTACTCTTTCATAGTACCATCAAGTATCGAAACATCTGCTCTTGCTACACACACTACAAGAGTAATTGGAATTTACTTAAAGTACAAATTGTGACAGGCCATAACTTCTTCCACTGGTTATCACAAAACCACTGCACTCTGAGACATTCAAAAACATTCCTGTAGTGAATCAACAGAGATCTATAAATCTAGTTAAGATGCTTGAATTTGTCCTCCCTCAGAGGACAGTAATGCAAAACAGGTTTCAGCATGAGGTCATCAGGCATGTGATTCATGACATTTTTCTTGTTAGGTAATATCTGTTCAGAATGAATAGTCTGCAAGTTTCTTACATAGAAATAATGAAAAATAGGAAAAGAAATGTTCAGACTAGGAAAGGAAGGGAAATGAGAAATAGAAAAAGAACTTCTAGTATAATAGTGTGATGTCAAAATGTTTATAGTAAAAAATAACTTATGACATTTTATGATGTTTTTGGCTTAAACATAAAAGTTTTGTCTTTAATATTACTTCAAATCATATTACTAATGCCAGTGAAACTGATTTAGTTATCTACATAACTAAGTTTATTTCACTTTAATACATGAATATTTTATATATTAGAATACTGTTTTATTATTAATCACAAGGAAAGTTCATAATATAAATATAGTCATAAGTTTTGCTTGTGTTCTCAGTACTCCATATGTGTAACAAGAAAGTTAAATAGACTCTGCATAGTTTCAAAGTTTAAAAATATTCTAATAAATATCATAGTTAATTAACATTTTCATTTAGAATTCAGGACTGATTTCTAGTTTCCAAACAGATGAGTGAGGATATTTCTTTTTACAATCCACTAATAAATAAATCCCAGTTGCTTCTTCAATAAGATCCTGTAGTATATAAACCATCTTCACCTCCACTATTATTAAGAAGATAAAAATATAGTGCTTTAATATATATTTATAAATTAATACAAAATTTCAGTGGTTCCAACAAATTGTTTTAATAGTGATAGCTTGACTATAACATGATTTACATTCTAAGAAAATGGCCTTTTCCTTAGACCTTGAAATTGAGAGCAATTCACTATGAATGAACGCCCCCCCCCCAGGTGGAAAGTATCAATGACATAGATGGAATTGCTACACAGCAAACATTTGTTAGGCTTTTTCACATTCTGTATGTGAAATTTCCAAAATAATGTTGTGACATCTTTCCTTGGAACAAAAGAAATTGAGAGTCATACTTACTATATTTAAATTTAGATGTTATGTTTTGGTACTACTTAAGGTGAGTAAACGATAGATAAATCTATACTGGTCCACAAGACCTAGCTTCAAAAAAAAGTGTCACTTAAGGATATTACTAAGTTTAGTCTACATAAGTGAGATTTAAAAGCTGAGCCAACAGAATGGAGCCCACATTTCCACAGAGCTGGAACTCCTGGCTCAGGGTATCTTCCCTCCACCATCACTGAACTGCCCCAGAGGCTGAGGGGAGGGCGGACTCACTGAGGCTGCCAGCTCTGGAAGGGTCCCAGCAGCCAAAGCCGCGACAGTCCTGGGTACCACGGGCCGGATCACTCATCCTGGGTTAAGCCAGTGGCCATGTCATGAGGACACTAAAGCAGCCCTAAGGAGAGTTCCATCTGGCAAGGAACTGAGACCTCCTACCTACAACCACCCAGGCATCATGGCTGTGCCTCTGAGGTGGGAGAGCCAAGTGCAGGACAATGGTCCACAATAGACCTTCCAACTCCACGTAATATCAAACGGCAAAAATCACCCACAGATCTCCATTTCAACACCAAGACCCAGTGCCACTCAACGACCAGCAAGCTACAGTGCTGTACACCCTATGCCAAGCAACTAGCAAGACAGGACTACAGCCCCATCCATTAGCAGAGAGGCTGCCTAAAATCATGATAAGGCTACAGACACCCCAAAACACACCACCAGACGTGGACCTGCCCACCAGGAAGACAAGATCCAGCTTCATCCACCAGAACACAGGCACAAGTCCCCTCCACCAGGAAGCCTACACAACCCATTGAACAAACCTTAGCCACTGGGAAAAGACACCGAAAACAACAGGAACTACGAACATGCAGCCTGTGAAATGGAGACCCCAAAAACAGTAAATTGGGCAAAGTGAGAAGACAGAGAAACACACAGCAGATGAAGGAGCAAGGCAAAAACCCACAGACCTAACAAATGAAGAGGAAATAGGCAGTCTACCTGAAAAAGAATTCAGAGTAATGATAGTAAAGATGATGCAAAATCTTGGAAATAGAATGGAGAAAATACAAGACATGTTTAACAAGGACCTAGAAAAACTAAAGAACAAACAAACAGTGATGAACAACACAATAAATAAAAATTCTCTACAAGGGATCAATAGCAGAATAACTGAGGCAGAAGAATGGATAAGTGACCTGGAAGATATAATAGTGGAAATAACTATGGCAGAGCAGAATAAAGAAAAAAGAATTAAAAGAATTGAGGACCGTCTCAGAGACCGCTGGGACAACATTAAATGCACCAACATTTTAACTATACAGGTCCCAGAAGAAGAAGAGAGAAAAAAGGGACTGAGAAAATATTTGAAGAGATTATAGTTGAAAACTTCCCTAATATGGGGAAGGAAATAGTTAATCAAGTCCAGGAAGGACAGAGAGTCTCATACAGAATAAATCCAAGGAGAAACACGCCAAGACATATTAATCAAACTATCAAAAATTAAATACAAAGAAAACATATTAAAAGCAGCAACGGAAAAACAACAAATAACACACAAGGGAATCCCCAGAGGTTAACAGCTGATCTTTCAGCAGTAACTCTGCAAGCCGGAAGGGGGTGGCAGGACATATTTAAAGTGATGAAAGAGAAAAACCTACAACCAAGATTACTCTACCCAGCAAGGATCTCATTCAGATTTGACGGAGAAATTCAAAACTTTACAGACAAGCAAAAGCTAAGAAAATTCAGCACCACCAAACCAGCTTTACAACAAATGCTAAAGGAACTTCTCTATGCAGGAAACATAAGAGAAGGAAAAGACCTACAATAACAAACCCAAAACAATTAAGAAAATGGTAATAAGAATATACATATTGAAAATTACCTTAAATGTAAATGGATTAAATGCTCTAACCAAAAGACATAGATTCTCCAGGATAGATCATATCTTGGGTCACAAATCTAGCCTTGGTAAATTTAAGAAAATTGAAATCATATCAAGTATCTTTTCTGACCACAATGCTATGAGACTACATATCAATTACAGGAAAAGATCTATAAAAAATACAAACCCATGGAGGCTACACAATACACTACTTAATAATGAAGTGAGCGGGGCTTCCCTGGTGGCGCAGCGGTTGCGCGTCCGCCTGCCGATGCAGAACATCCAAAATGAAAATAAATAGGAAACACAAGCTTTAAATGTTACATTAAACAGATGGACTTAATTGATATTTATAGGACATTCCAGCCAAAAACAACAGAATACACTTTCTTCTCAAGTGCTCATGGAACATTCTCCAGGATAGATCATATCTTGGGTCACAAATCTAGCCTTGGTAAATTTAAGAA
>NC_041218.1:32272594-32276980 GCF_002837175.3 Physeter macrocephalus
AGAAATGAAACACAAGTAACAACTGACACTGCAGAAATACAAAGGATCATTAGAGATTACTACAAGCAACTATATGCCAATAAAATGGACAACCTTAAGAAATGGACAAATTCTTAGAAATGCACAACCCTCCAAGACTGAACCAGGAAGAAATAGAAAATATGAACAAACCAATCACAAACACTGAAATTGAAACTGTGATTAAAATCTTCCAAAAAACAAAAGCCCAGGACCAGATGGCTTCACAGGTGACATCTATCAAACATTCAGAGAACAGCTAACACCTATCCTTCTCAAACTCTTCCAAAATGTAACAGAGGGAGGAACACTTCAAAACTCATTCTAGGAGGCCACCATCACCCTATATCAAAACCCAACAAAGATGTCACAAAGAAAGAAAACTACAGGCCAATATCACTGATGAACATAGATGCAAAAATTCTCAACAAAATACTAGCAAACAGAATCCACCAGCACATTAAAAGGATCATACACCATGATCAAGTGGGGTTTATGCCAGGATTGCAAGGATTTTTCAATATACGCACATCAATGTGATACACCATATTAACAAATTGAAGGAGAAAAACCATATGATCATCTCAATAGATGCAGAGAAAGCGTTTGACAAAATTCAACACCCATTTATGAGAAACACCCTCCAGAAAGTAGGCATAGAGGGAACTTTCCTCAACATAATAAAGGCCATATATGACAAACCCACAGCCAACATTGTCCTCAATGGTGAAAAACTGAAACCATTTCCACTAAGATCAGGAACAAGACAAGGTTGCCCACTCTCACCACTATTATTCAACATAGTTTTGGAAGTTTTACCCACAGCAATCAGAGAAGAAAAAGAAATAAAGGAATCCGTTCGAAAAAGAAGAAGTAAAGCTGTCACTATTTGCAGATGACATGATACTATACATAGAGAATCCTAAAGATGCTACCAGAAAACTACTAGAGCTAATCAATGAATTCGGTAAAGTGGCAAGATACAAAATTGATGCACAGAAATCTCTTGCATTCCTATACATTAATGATGAAAAATCTGAAAGTGAAATGCAGAAAACACTCCCATTTACCGTTGCAACAAAAAGAATAAAATATCGAGGAATAAAGCTACCTAAGGAGACAAAAGACCTGTATGCAGAAAATTATAAGACATTGATGAAAGAAATTAAAGATGGTACAAATAGATGGAGAGATATACCATGTTCTTGGATTGAAAGAATAAACATTGTCAGCTACATGCAAAGGAATGAAATTAGAACACTCCCTAACACCATACACAAAAATAAACTCCAAACGGATTAAAGGCCTAAATGTAAGGTCAGACACTGTCAAACTCTTAGAGGAAAACATAGGAAGAGCACTCTATGATGTAAATCACAGCAAGATCCTTTATGACTCACCTCCTAAAGAAATGGAAATAAAAACAAAAATAAACAAATGGGACCTAATGAAACTTAAAAGCTTTTGTACAGCAAAGGAAACCATAAACAAGATTAAAAGACAACCCTTAGAATGGGAGAAAATATTTGCAAACGAAGCAACTGATAAAGAATTAATCTCCAAAATATACCAGCAGCTCATGCAGCTCAATATCAAAAAAACAAACAACCCAATCCAAAAATGGGCAGAAGACCTAAATAGACATTTCTCCAAAGAAGATATATAGATTGTAAACAGACACTTGAAAGAATGCTCAACATCATTAATCATTAGAGAAATGCAAATCAAAACTACAATGAGGTGTCACCTCACACTGGTCAGAATGGCCATCATCAAAAAATCTACATTTCCTGGTGCGTGAGGAGAGGGGTTTAAGCACGCCTCTTAAAGGAGCTCCAGGGCTTCCCTGGTGGTGCAGTGGTTGAGAATCTGCCTGCTGATGCAGGGGACATGGGTTTGTGCCCCGGTCTGGGAAGATCCCACATGCCGCGGAGCAGCTGGGCCCATGAGCCATGGCCACTGAGCCTGCGCGTCCAGAGCCTTTGCTCTGCAATGGGAGAGGCCCACATACCACAAAAAAAAAAAAAAAAAAAAGGAGCTCCAGAGACAGGTGCAGAGCTGCCGAAGAGACAAGAGAATTTTTCTTGCCTCTTTGTTTCCTGGTGCGAGAAGAGAGGGGATTAAGCTCGCTATGTAAAGGAGTTCCGTAAACAGCAGCGAGCCGCGGCTATCAGCGCGGACACCAGAGACGGGCATGAGACGCTAAGGCTGCTGCTGCCACCACCAAGAAGCCTGTGTGCGAGCACAGGTCACTCTCTGCACATCCCCTCCGTCCAGAGCCTTTGCTCTGCAATGGGAGAGGCCCACATACCACAAAAAAAAAAAAAAAAAAAGGAGCTCCAGAGACAGGTGCAGAGCTGCCGAAGAGACAAGAGAATTTTTCTTGCCTCTTTGTTTCCTGGTGCGAGAAGAGAGGGGATTAAGCTCGCTATGTAAAGGAGTTCCGTAAACAGCAGCGAGCCGCGGCTATCAGCGCGGACACCAGAGACGGGCATGAGACGCTAAGGCTGCTGCTGCCACCACCAAGAAGCCTGTGTGCGAGCACAGGTCACTCTCTGCACATCCCCTCCCGGAAGACTGTGCAGCCCGCCACTGCCAGGGTCTCGGGATCCAGGACAACTTCCCCGGGAAAACACACGGCACACCTCAGGCTGGTGCAACGTCATGCTGGCCTCTGCTGCCGCAGGCTCTCCGCACATCTGTAACCCTCCCTCCCCCCTGGCCAGAGCCAGAGCCCCCGAATCAGCTGCTCCTTTAACCCCGTCCTGTCTGAGCAAAGAGCAGATGCCCTCGGGCGACCTACGTGCAGAGGCGGGACCATATCCAAAGCTGAACCCCGGGAGCTGTGAAAACAAAGAGGAGAGGGGGATGTCTCTCCCAGCAGCCTCAGAAGCAGTGGATTAAATCTGCACAATCAACTTGAAGTGCCCTGCATCTGTGAAATACCTGAATAGACAGCAAATCATCCCAAGTTGAGGAGGTGGAGTTTGTGAACAAGATATATTATTATTTTCCCCTTTTTCTCTTTTTGTGAGTGGGTACCTCCCAGCTCCATGTAATATCAAATGGCGAAAGTCTCCCAGAGATCTCCATCTC
Source organism: Physeter macrocephalus (assembly GCF_002837175.3). Classification (NCBI taxonomy): domain Eukaryota; kingdom Metazoa; phylum Chordata; class Mammalia; order Artiodactyla; family Physeteridae; genus Physeter; species Physeter macrocephalus. Next base: position 32,275,709 of record NC_041218.1, read on the forward strand.
AACCCCAAGACCCAGCTTCACTCAACGACCAGCAAGCTACAGTGCTGGACACCCTATGCCCAACAATTAGCAAGACAGGACTACAGCCCCATCCATTAGCAGAGAGGCTGCCTAAAATCATAATAAGGCTACAGACACCCCAAAACACACCACCAGACGTGGACCTGCCCACCAGAAAGATAAGATCCAGCCTCATCTAACAGAACACAGGCACTAGTCCCCCCAACTAGGAAACCTACTCAACCCACTGAACCAACCTTAGCCACTGTCGACAGACACCATAAACAACAGGAACTGTGAACCTGCAGCCTGCAAAAAGGAGACCCCAAACACAGTAAGCAAAATGAGAAGACAGAAAAACACACAGCAGATGAAGGAGCAAGGTAAAAACCCACCAGACCAAACAAATGAAGAGGAAATAGGCAGTCTACCTGAAAAAGAATTCAGAATAATGATAGTAAAGATGATTCAAAATCTTGGAAATAGAATAGACAAATTGCAAGAAACAGTTAACAAGGACCTAGAAGAAATAAAGAGGAAGCAAGCAACGATGAGCAACACAATAAATGAAATGAAAAATACTCTAGATGGGCTCAGTAGCAGAATAACTGAGGCAGAAGGACGGATAAGTGGCCTGGAAGATAAAATAGTGGAAATAACTACTGCAGAGCAGAATAAAGAAAAAAGAATGAAAAGAACTGAGGACAGTCTCAGAGACCTCTGGGACAACATTAAACGCACCAACATTCGAATTATAGGGGTCCCAGAAGAAGAAGAGAAAAAGAAAGGGACTGAGAAAATATTTGAAGAGATTATAGTTGAAAACTTCCCTAATATGGGAAAGGAAATAGTTAATCAAGTCCAGGAAAGACAGAGTCCCATACAGAATAAATCCAAGGAGAAACATGCCAAGAAACATATTAATCAAACTATCAAAAATTAAATACAAAGAAAACATATTAAAAGCAGCAAGGGAAAAACAACAAATAACACACAAGGGAATACCCATAAGGTTAACAGCTGATCTTTCAGCAGAAACTCTGTAAGCCACAAGGGAGTGGAAGGACATATTTAAAGTGATGAAGGAGAAAAATGTACAATCAAGATTACTCTACCCAGCAAGGATCTCATTCAGATTTGATGGAGAAATTAAAAACTTTACAGACAAGCAAAAGCTGAGAGAATTCAGCACCACCAAACCAGCTTTACAACAAATGCTAAAGGAACTTCTCTAGGCAAGAAACACAAGAGAAGGAAAAGACCTACAAGAAC
>NC_041218.1:32278024-32280356 GCF_002837175.3 Physeter macrocephalus
GAAAAGATCTGTAAAAAATAAAAACCCATGGAGGCTAAACAATACACTACTTAATAACGAAGTGATCACTGAAGAAATCAAAGAGGAAATCAGAAAATACTTTGAAACAAATGACAATGGAGACACGAGGACCCAAAACCTATGGGATGCAGAAAAAGCAGTTCTAAGAGGGAAGTTTATAGCAATACAATCCTACCTTAAGAAATAGGAAACATCTCGAATAAACAACCTAACTTTGCACCTGAAGCATATGAGAAAGAGGAACGAAAAAACCCCAAATTTAGCAGGAGGAATGAAATCATAAAGATCAGATCAGAAATAAATGAAAAAGAAATGAAGGAAACGATAGCAAAGATCAATAAAACTAAAAGCTTGTTCTTTGAGAAGATAAACAAAATTGATAAACCATTAGCCAGACTCATCAAAAAAAAAAAAAGGGAGAAGCAAATCAATAGAATTAGAAATGAAAAAGGAGAAGTAACAACTGACACTGCAGAATTACAAATGATCATGTACTACAAGCAACTATATGCCAATAAAATGGACAACGTGGAAGAAATGGAAACATTCTTAGAAAAGCACAACCTTCCGAGACTGTACCAGGAAGAAATAGAAGATATAAACAGACCAATCACAAGCACTGAAATTGAAACTGTGATTAAAAATCTTCCAACAGGGGCTTCCCTAGTGGTGCAGTGGTTGAGAGTCCGCCTGCCGATGCAGGGGACGCGGGTTCATGCCCCGGTCCAGGAGGATCCCACATGCCGTGGAGTGGCTGGGCCCGTGAGCCATGGCCACTGAGCCTGGGCGTGCTGAGCCTGCGCGTCCGGAGCCTGTGCACTGCAACGGGAGAGGCCACGGCACTGGGAGGCCTGTGTTGATCATCACAGTAGATGCAGAGAAAGCTTTTGACAAAATTCAACACCCATTTATGATAAAAACCCTGTAGAAAGGGTTTTTCCTCAACATAATAAAGGAAAGGGAACTTTCCTCAACATAATAAAAGCCATATATGACAAACCCACAGCCAACATCGTCCTCAGTGGTGAAAAACTGAAACCATTCACACGAAGATCAGGAAAAAGACAAGGTTTCCCACTCTCACCACTATTATTCGAGATAGTTTTGGAAGTTTTAGCCACAGCAATCAGAGAAGAAAAAGAAATAAAAGGAATCCAAATCGGAAAAGAAGAAGTAAAGCTGTCACTGTTTGCAGATGACATGATATTATACATAGAGAATCCTAAGGATGCTACCAGAAAACTACTAGAGCTAATCAATGAATTTGGTTAAGTAGCAGGATAAAAAATTAATTAATACAAAAGTAGCAGGATACAAAATTAATGCACAGAAATCTCTGGCACACTAATGATGAAAAATCTAAGAGTGAAACTAAGAAAACACTCCCCTTTACCATTGCAACAAAAAGAATAAAATATCGAGGAATAAACCTACCTAAGGAGACAAAAGACCTGTATGCAGAAAACTATAAGACACTGATGAAAGAAATTAAAATGATACAAATAGATGGAGAGATATACCATGTTCTTGGATTGGAAGAATCAACACTGTGAAAATAACTCTACTACCCAAAACAATCTACAGATTCAATGCAATCCCTATCAAACTACCTCTGGCATTTGTCACAGAACTAGAACAAAAAATTTCACAATTTGTATGGATACTCAAAAGACCCCGAATAGCCAAAGCAATCTTGAGAATGAATAATGGAGCTGGAGGAATCAGGCTCCCTCACTTCAGACTATCCTACAAAGCTACAGTTATCAAGACAGTATGGTACTGGCACAAAAACAGAAATATAGATCAATCGAATAGAATAGAAAGCACAGAGATAAACCCACACACATATGGTCACCTTATCTTTGATAAAGGAGGCAAGAATATACAGTGGAGAAAAGACAGCCTCTTCAATAAGTGGTGCTGGGAAAACTGGACAGCTACATGTAAAAGTATGAAATTAGAACACTCCCTAACACCACACACAAGACTAAAAACAATAAATGCTGGAGAGGGTGTGGAGAAAAGGGACCCCTCTTGCACTGCTGGTGGGAGCGTAAATTGATACAGCCACTATGGAGAATAGTATGGAGGTTCCTTAAAAAACTACAAATAGTACTACGATATGACCCAGCAATCCCACTTCTGGGCATATACCCTAAGAAAACCATAGTTCAAAAAGAGTCATGCACCAAAATGTTCATTGCAGCTCTATTTACAATAGCCAGGACATGGAAGCAACCTAAGTGTCCATCAATAGATGAATGGATAAAGAAGATGTGGCACATATATACAATGGAATATTGCTCAGCCA
>NC_041218.1:32281714-32287056 GCF_002837175.3 Physeter macrocephalus
AAGAGCCTAGGGGTAGGACAGGAATAAAACACAGACCTACTAGAGCATGGACTTGAGGATATGGGGAGGGGGAAGGGTAAGCTGTGACGAATTGAGAGAGTGGCATGGACATGTATACACTACCAAACGTAAAATAGATAGCTGGTGGGAAGCAGCCGCATAGCACAGGGAGATCAGCTCAGTGCTTTGTGACCACCTAGAAGGGTGAGATAGGGAGGGTGGGAGGGAGGGTGATGCAAGAGGGAAGAGATATGGGGACATATGTATATGTATAACTGATTCACTCTGTTATAAAGCAGAATCTAAAACACCACTGTAAAGCAATTATACTCCCATAAAGATTTTTTTTTAAAAAGAAGTAACAAAAAAATAAGTAAAATAAAAGCTGAGCCAACAATAGATTCTTTCTTCTTTAAAGAAAAAATTTTTTCAGTAAAAGTTCCATTTCTAACATAATTTTGACCCTCTCTCAGGTAAACAAATGAAGGGTAAGGAATAATGTAGGAGCCTGGTCAGGAACTGAGGCTACAGCTGTTAGCATACCCTTCCTGTTTAGGTGAAATCCTGAGACCATACAAACCAAGCCATGAGTGTTCAGTGTTTAGCTCTAGAGAAGCAGCAAACCCAGTAAAGTCCTGATCCCAAGAAGGGTCGGTAATATACCAGTCACTCCTCTCTTGAGGACAGCAGACCATGAGGCTATCCTGCTATAATTAAGGGTGAGAAACTGTTGGAACAAAGGATTTATGCAAGTCCTTCTCTCTCCATAGCATCCAGTAAATCCCTCTCCCACCTTTTAAAATTAATCCACGTAAATGAGATAGGGTTGGTTAAAATAAAAATCTTTCCTAGAACTCTTAAATCTTGAACGAAATTTCAGGGACCTCATAGAGCAACAACTTCTGAAACATTACTCACAACCATTCTACATGGTAGGGACACTAATGAAAATACTGAAATAACTTGTCCAAAATGATACTCTTAGTTGATGGCAAAAAATTGGGTACGGAACTCCCAGCAACTTAATTCCAAAGTTCCTGCTCTAACCCTCTGCTGAGCTTCAGTGCCCCAGAGTCAGCTATAAATATGGTGAGACTACAGAAATGGAACAAAGTGTTACCTTCTCCTGCAATTCCACCGAGTTATTTGCAAGATGCTCCTCTTGACTTTAAAATATTGAGCTTGATCTGGATGACCTGCTATGTTTTACACACACACAGATTCACATATATACATATGCATATATATCTGTTGGGGCTCAGGGTGGGCCACCTCAAAATATGCCACAATGGCACATTAAGTATTTTTAATTAAAGTTATTTAAGTAATGACCAGTGCAAGTGGGATACTCTGATACTCCCTTCTGTCTCCCTGAAAACAGGAAATAAATCTCTCATGCTAAAGGTACACTCCCTTCTTCTGGAGGTAGAAGGACACACTTATCGCCAGAGATACGGACTGTGGGCCAAGAAGCTTATATAAACAAACATTGTTATGCCTTTAATTTACTACCCCAAGCCCAAACTCTTTTTAGATTCTTCACTAATTGAGCACCCAAAACCTAAATTTCTTAGTTCTCTCAATTCTTCATAAGTTTATTATTTATTGTCTAAAAAGTATAAAAGCTGCCTGCCTTGGCCACTTCTTAGGTCCCATTTCTATGACTCCTCCATGCACATGAATTGAAACTTGTTTCTTTTTCTTCTGTTAATCTATCTTCTGTCAGTTTTATTATTAGTCCAGCCACAAGAACCCGAGAGGGGTAGAGAAGGAAATTTCCCCCTCCCTGACAGTTCCCGATTATGTGCCATTTATTGAAACTATTAGTATAGATGAATTCTCCAAGGCAGCAATTTCCCATATGTCCACACTTCCTTTTAAAGTCCCTGTGAGTCTGGACGAGAAAAGAGGGCTCATAGGCATGAACTGAGCTAGAGAAAAAGTTAGAACAAGAATAAAAAGGTAATAAAAACTTCCATTTTCAAATGAACATTCCCTTTAAATAACTTCAAAGTCTATATATATATCTATCTCATATATACATATGTTAGATACTGCAAAAGACAAGAAGGTTGAGCCCTTTAAATTAATCACTCCTATGAAAAATGAGGTGTAAATATGCATCATAGGGTTGTACATTCCAATATTATACACTGAATGTTCTTCCAGAGAAAGGGAAGAAAAATGAAGCATTAAGCAATGAAAAAAAGAAAACTACAAGAGACAGGGGAGTATTAATAAAAACCAAAAATATATCCATCTCCTAGAAGTCTTGGGTAATAGAATTCTATAGTCAAACTACATCCATATCTAGTAAACAATCTTGGTTTTAAATTCAAAACCCTTTGTTTATGCCAACAGAACTGACAGGTCCTAACAAGATTAAAAAAAGAAATTACTTGCCATTCTACACCACTTTTATTTTTTAACATCTTCTTTGGAGTACAATTGCCTTATAATGTTGTGTTAGTTTCTGCTGTATAAAAAACTGAATCAGCTATATGTATACATATATCCCCATATCCACTCCCTCTTGGATTTCCCTTCCACACTCCTTATCCCACCCTTCTAGGTGGTCACAAAGCACTGAGATAATCTCCCTGTACCATGCAGCTGCTTCCCACTAGCTATCTATTTTACATTTGGTAGTATATATATGTCCATGCTAGTCTCTCACTTCGTTCCAGCTTACCCTTCCCTCTCCCCATGTCCTCAAGTCCATTCTCTATATCTGCATCTTTTTTTCTGTCCTGCCCCTAGGTTCATCAGAACCATTCTTTTTTTTTTTTTTTAGGTTTCATATATATGTGTTAGCATACGGTATTTGTTTTTCTCTTTCTAACTTACTTCACTCTGTATGGCAGATTCTGGGTCCATCCACCTCACTACAAATAACTCAATTTCATTTCTTTTTATGGCTGAGTAATATTACATTGTATATATGTGCCACATCTTCTTTATCCATTCATCTGCTGTCGATGGACATTTAGGTTGCTTCCATGGCCTGGCTATTGTAAATAGTGCTGCAATGAACACTGTGGTACATGACTCTTTTTGAATTATGGTTTTCTCAGGGTATATGCCCAGTAGTGGGATTGCTGGGTCATATGGTTGTTCTATTTTTAGTTTTTTAACGAACTTCCATATTGGAAGTTCTCCATAGTGGCTGTATCAATTTACATTCCCTCCAACAGTGCAAGAGGGTTCCCTTTTCTCCAAACTCTCTCCAGCATTTATTGTTTGTAGATTTTTTGACGATGGCCATTCTGACCATTGTGAAGTGATACCTCATTGTAGTTTTGGTTTGCATTTCTCTAATGATTAGTGATGTTGAGCATCCTTTCATGTGACTGTTAGCAATCTGTATATCTTCTTTGGAGAAATGTTTATTAAGATCTTCTGCCCATTTTTGGATTGGGTTGTTTGTTTTTTTGATATTGAGCTGCATGAGCTGCTGGTATATTTTGGAGATTAATTCTATGTCAGTTGCTTTGTTTGCAAATATTTTCTCCCATTCTAAGGTTTGTCTTTTAATCTTGTTTATGGTTTCCTTTGCTGTACAAAAGCTTTTAAGTTTCATTAGGTCCCATTTGTTTATTTTTGTTTTTATTTCCGTTTCTCTAAAAGATGGGTGAAAAAGGATCTTGCTGTGATTTATGTCAAATAGTGTTCTTCCTATGTTTTCCTCTAAGAGTTTGATAGTGTCTGTCCTTACATTTAGGTCTTTAATCCATTTTGAGCTTTATTTTTGGGTATGGTGTTAGGGAGTGTTCTAATTTCATTCTTTCCATGTAGCTGTCCAGTTTTCCCAGCACCACTTATTGAAGAGGCTGTCTTTTCTCCATTGTATCTTCTTGCCTCCTGTATCAAAGATAAGGTGACCATATGTGTATGGGTTTATCTCTGGGGTTTCTATCCTGTTCCATTGATCTATATTTCTGATTTTGTGCCAGTACCATACTGTCTTGATTACTGTACCTTTGTAGTATAGTCTGAAGTCAGGGAGCCTGATTCCTCCAGCTCCATTTTTCTTTCTCAAGATTGCTTTGAATATTCGGAGTCTTTTGTGTTTCCATACAAACTGTGAAATTTTTTGTTCTAGTTCTGTGAAAAATGCCATTGGTAGTTTGAAAGGAATTGCACTGAAGCAATAGATTGCTTTGAGTAGAATAGTCATTTTCACAATGTTGATTCTTCCAATCCAGGAACATGGTATATCTCTCCATCTGGTTGTATCATCTTTAACTTCTTTCCTCAGTGTCTTACAGTTTTCTGCATACAGGTCTTTTGCCTCCTTAGGTAGGTTTATTCCTAGATATTTTATTCTTTTTGTTGCAATGGTAAATGGGAGTGTTTCCTAAATTTCTCTTTCAGACTTTTCATCATTTGTGTATGGGATTACAAGAGATTTCTGTGCATTAATATTGTATCCTGCTACTTTACCAAATTCATTGATTAGCTCTAGTAGTTTTCTGGTAGCATCTTTAGGATTCTCTATGTATAGTATCATGTCATCTGCAAACAGTGACAGCTTTACTTCTTTTCTGATTTGGATTCCTTTTATTTCTTTTTCTTCTCTGATTGCTGTGGCTAGAACTTCCAAAACTATGTTGAATAATAGTGGGGAGAGTGGGCATCCTTGTCTTGTTCCTGATTTTAGAGGAAATAGTTTCAGTATTTCACCACTGAGAACAATGTTGGCTGTGGGTTTGTCACATAAGTCTTTTATTATGTTGAGGAAAGTTCCCTCTGTGCCTACTTTCTGCAGGGTTTTTATCATAAATCGCTGTTCAATATTGTCGAAAGCTTTTTCTGCATCTATTGAGATGATCATATGGTTTTTCTCCTTCAGTTTGTTAATATGGTTTATCACATTGATTGATTTGCATATATTGAAGAATCCTTGCATTCCTGGGATAAACCCCACTTGGTCATGGTCTGTGATCCTTTTAATGTGCTGTTGGATTCTGTTTGCTAGTATTTTGTTGAGGATTTTGCATCTAAGTTCATCAGTGATATTGACTTTTAGTTTTCTTTCTTTGTGACGTCTTTGTCTGGTTTTGGTCTAAGGGTGATGGTGGCCTCGTGGAATGAGTTTGGAAGTGTTCCTCCCTCTGCAATATTTTGGAAGAGTTGGCAAAGGATGGGTGTTAGCTCTTCTCTAAATGTTTTATAGAATTCTCCTGTGAAGCCACTTGGTCCTGGGCCTTTGTTGGAAGATTTTTAATCACAGTTTCAATTTCAGTGCTTGTGATTGGTCTGTTTATATTTTCTATTTCTTCCTGGTTCAGTCTCAGAAGGTTGTGCTTTTCTAAGCATTTTTCCATTTCTTCCAGGTTGTC
>NC_041218.1:32287304-32297519 GCF_002837175.3 Physeter macrocephalus
GGTTTATCAATTTTGTTTATCTTCTCAAAGAACCAGATTTTACTTTTATTGATCTTTGCTATCATTTCCTTCATTTCTTTTTCATTTATATCTAATCTGATTTTTATGATTTCTTTCCTTCCGCTAACTTTTGGGTTATTTTCTTCTTCTTTCTGTAATTGCGTAGGTGTAAGGTTAAGTTGCTTATTTGAGATTTTTCTTGTTTCTTGAGGTACGATTATATTGCTATAAACTTCCCTTTTAGAACTGCTTTTGCTGCATCCCATAGGTTTGGGTTGTCATGTTTTCATTGTCAATTGTGTCTAGGTATTTTTTGATTTCCTCTTTGAATTCTTCAGTGATCTCTTGGCTATTTAGTAGCAGAATGTTTAGCCTCCATATGTTTATATTTTTACAATTTTTTCCAGTAATTGATAACTAGTCTCATAGCGTTGTGGTCAGAAAAGATACTTGATACGATTTCAATTTTCTTAAATTTACCAAGGCCTGATTTGTGACCCAAGATATGATCTACTTGGAGAATGTTCCATGAGCCCTTGAGAAGAAAGTGTATTCTGTTGTTTTTGGATGGAATGTCCTATAAATATCAATTAAGTCTGTCTTGCTTAATGTGTCATTTAAAGCTGTGTTTCCTTATTTATTTTCATTTAGGATGATCTGTCCATTGGTGAAAGTGAGGTGTTAAAATCTCCTACTATTTGTGTGTTACTGTCAATTTCCCCTTTTATGACTGGTAGCATTTGCCTTATGTACTGAGGTGCTCCTATGTTGGGTGCATAAATATTTACAATTGTTATATCTTTTTTCTTGGATGATCCCTTTACATTATATAGTGTCCTTCTTTGTCTGTTGTAATAGTCTTTATTTTAAAGTCTATTCTGTCTGATATGAGAATTGCTACTCCAGCTTTCTTTTGATTTCCATTTGCATGGAATATCTTTTTCTATCCGGTTTGTTATTGTAGGTCTTTTCCTTCTCTTGTGTTTCCTGCCTAGGGAAGTTCCTTTAGCATTTGTTGTAGAGCTGGTTTGGTGGTGCTGAATTTGCTTAGCTTTTGCTTGTGTTTAAAGGTTTTAATTTCTCTGTCGATTCTGAAAGAGATCCTTGCTGGGTAGAGTAATCTTGGTTGTAGGTTTTTCCCTTTCATCACTTTAAATGTGTCCTGCCACACCCCCTGGCTTTCAGAATTTCTGATGAATGATCAGCTGTTAACCTTATGGGGATTCCCTTGTATGTTATTGTTGCTTTTCCCTTGCTGCTTTTAATATGTTTGCTTTGTATTTAATTTTTTTTTCTGTGTTGCTTTGACATTATTTCTCCTGAGTGTCTGTTTCTCTACTAGATTACCTGCTCCTATAAGGCAGCTGTCATCCCGTAGTCATCTCTGATACCTCAGGTCTGTGCATTGGTTCATAATAGGAAGTCATTAAATGTTAGAGGTTTACCAGATTCTCAGTTAAAAATCTAAACTAATGTTTTTTTGTTTTTTTGTTTTTTTGTGTGTGTGTGGTATGCGGGCCTCTCACTGTTGTGGCCTCTCCCGTTGCGGAGCACAGGCTCCAGACGCGCAGGCTCAGCGGCCATGGCTCATGGGCCCAGCCGCTCCGCGGCATGTGAGATCCTCCCAGACCGGGGCGTGAACCCGGTTCCCCTGCATCGGCAGGCGGACGCGCAACCACTGCGCCACCAGGGAAGCCCCTAAACTAATGTTAAAATACCACACCCTGGACTTTGTAGAATGGCTAAAGAAGCTTTACTTCATAGGCTGGAGGGCAAGAGGCTATGTTCCTGCACTTTTCCAGTTACTTTGGTGCAGCCACTATGAGTGTTCCTGGGGTTTCTCACAGCCATTCTCTGTTCTTTCTGTAGGGACAAAACCAGACTCCTGGGTTCTTTACATTCTTCAGCATTTAGAAGGTACTTTAACATTTAACTGCTATTTTTAAAGTTTAGAATTAAATAATATGATTATTCTATTGTGTGCAGAGTTGATATTTCTCAGAGTCCGAGAATAAATTTAAGGTTCACTGATGGCAGATGCTTTGGTTCTAAGAGAAATGTCAATACTAATATGAGGAGGTGTTTTCTCTTGTCTTTTTTGTCGAGAAAAATACCTTGGTGTACCTCTTTGAGTATGAAAGGTAGCTGCCATATTTATACCTCTACTATTGCCCAAGGTATGATTTGGGGAGAGAAGCTAAGACAAAATATATATATATAATCTAAAATAGTTTGCATAACTAAAAGGAAAATGTGAAGTTTTTCAGAATAGCACAAGAGAAAGGAGACAGTGGGAAAACAAAACAAGGTCCAGTAATATGGTGGTAGGAGAGGGGCATGTCCAAAGTGACATGGCAAGTGAGAAAGACCACTTGTTAATAAATAAGGGCAGGAAGTTTCTAGGAACAGTGAAATGTGATTGTTGTTTTTTCCTAGGCTCTCTGCAATGATTAAAATGTCAATAAAGGACTGCCAGTTGTGACAATCATGGGATAACCCAGTGGAAATGTGAAGGAAAAGGGATGATGTCCAGCATGAGATGAAGCCAGTCAGGGAAAAAGGACAGCAGTGGCAAGTGCTCAGCGACAGCTTCAGAGAAAAGGACTGTCACTGACATAGATGAAAGGTAATCTCTACTCCCCATGACCTAGGAATCATCAAAGATATTGGGTAGGGCACCAGTGGACTTCCCCAAGTAAGCAGTATGGATGTCAATTTTTTTTGCTTTTAAAATAGAGACAGCCTGAGGATACTAGAGGACAGGGAAATATTAGAAAAACCCAATGTGATATCTTTAAACCATAGCTTATGGTTTATTTCCCAGCAGCCATGACTATTGCAAATATCCACATGGAAGTAATAAAGCATCTTGGTAGAAAACTTTATTATAACAACATATATTGGTATGAACAATAAATCATGTTCATGAGCGGTTTAAGAGGATCGCTTTGGATATTATTATACTTTCTCTGCATTCCGCTTTCTTTTTGCCAGATTATTATCCTCCAAAAAAATATGGGGTCATTAGGTAGATGATGGCTACACTAATGAATCATAAGTGTAATTATAACCATAAAATCATTTGTTCTAATTTAATAAATTTGAAATGTGTGGTAATTAAAAGAGGGAATGTGCTAAAGTTTATATTTGTCATATCAATATTAAAGAGTCACTAAGAAATTAGTTATAAAATATATAGATATAGCAAATTTCATTTCTTAAGAAACAATTTAAAACATGCAGGTGTCTTTGCATATGCAAACAACTCACTAGCATGGGTTAGTGAAGCTTATGGCTTAATGTACTGATTATACTGAGTTGATAGTGTACCTGCAAGATTCACATCCACCTGGATCTTCAGAAAATGACTTTACCTGGAAATAGTGTCAATGTGCATGTAATTAGTTAAGATACGAACATACTAGATGAATATGGGCCCCAGTCCAATGACTGGTATCCTTATAAGATGAGAAAAGATGGAAATTATGACACACAGAGTCACAAAGAGAGAAAACACCGTATGACAACAAAAGCAGAGATTGAGGTGATACATCTGCAAGACAAGGAATGCCAAGGATTGCCAGCAACTACCAGAACCTAAGAGAGAAACATGGAACAGATTCTCTGTCAGAGCCACTGGAAGGAGCCCACACTGCCAACACCTTGATTTCAGACTTCTAGCCTCTAGAAACACAAGAGAATAAATTTCTGTTGCTTTAAGCAACAGTTTGTAGTACTTTGTTTCTGGAGACCTAGGAAACTAATACCTTGATCACATATCATGTCAATCTGATAATAAATAAGGAAATTTAATAAGGACATATTTTATTAAGCTTATTTGAATAATTGTGTGAATCTGAAATGAACTAACCTTCCTTTATTTAAATAGATTTCACAATTCAGTTTTTCCAGTCGTTCAGACCAGTGTTCTATCAATTATCCATGTTAGTAAGGCTCTACTAATAACTTCAGTTTTGAGACATCCCTTTTTCTAGTGAAATGATCCCTATCATTTCAACTCTTGCCTCCTGACTTTAAGGTGAACTCCTATGTAATAAAGATTTAGAAATCAAAAAAGCAGAAGGCTATCACTCATCTTTCTAAGACTATTTCACTTCTAGGTTAGTCATCATGACAGTCATTCTTTAACTCCCTTCTTCAGTAACCAAATTAGTCTCTCAGAACAACAGTGTTTGCACCTGTTGTTCAGATTGTCCACTCACTACATCTAACTAGATGGCATGGAAGCAGACAGATTGTTCCCTGATGGTGTTCAGTCGCTTACTTTCCCTGTGAAGTTGACTGAAGTTAAAAGTGTTGCTAAGCAGCTCCTTTTCAGTGAGCCCTTTAAGAAGGCAAAGGAAAGAGATAATTCACTGACTTTTGGTCTTTTTATTTTTTTTCCTGAGGCCATCAGGGTAAAAGAGGCAGTCACACAATTCCTGAAGCCTGAAGTAGAAAAAAGAGAAAAAATTATGAATACTAGTGTTATCTACCTAGTACTTTCCAACTTCCTCACATCATGGCATGCATAGAAAACAATCCTGTTCCTACAGCACATTGAGTTCACCAGAAAAGGCTGCGAATGATCCATTTACACACAGTGGTGCACAACAAATCATGTGATGGGTGTGAAGCTCTGATTAGGTCATTTTATTACAAATATTGGGGAACACATTTGTGTGTGTGTGTGTGTGTGTGTGCGCATTTACTGTAGGTTTATTTAAATCTCTCAGAGAAAATAACTAAACTAAAAGAAAATTCCTTCCTTCCTTAAATTTAGCATTTGCTTATTTAATAGCATCATCTGAATATCTGTTAATGGCAATATATCAAATATGAATATCGTGATATAATTTTTTTACCCTTTTTTCTCTTTTAACTTACTGCATTCCTTCATACTCAGAAAAAACCACACATATACACATATTCTAGAAGAGCATAATACATAAGATTTTTTTTGAAGTATGGTTAATTTATAATGTTGTGTTGGTTTCAGGTGTACAGCAAAGTGATTCAGTAATACAGATATCTATTCATATATATATATTTTTTTTTTAGATTCTTTTTTTCTGCACATTTGATGCAGGGTGAAGTGGCAAATCCATTGCAGAATTACAAATCTTGCATAATAGTAATATAGACTCTAAATCAATCTTGCATCAAAATCATAAATCTTGATAACACCAAGGCCTTCGTAAATGATTCAGTCATTCCATCATCTGTCCTCTAGGTCCACCCCCAGATTAAAACCATGGAAAGGGAAGAATTTGAGGTCAATACCAATCAAGTCTGTGAATTAAGGCTGTTAATTTTCCTCTGAGAGGGCATTTTGCATCAGGCCTGAATTATAAGCAGAACCAAAACTGGGTGTGAAAGTTAGAAGAGGCAGCATTAAATTTTTCTTTCCAAATTTATTTGCTTCTAGTTTTCCAAGAACTATAAACTGACTATTTTCCATGTTCTCGGGGCTCTTGGATAGACAGACAAAGCTTGACGATTTCAGAGGAAACAGGCCAAGAAACCATAGCATTGAGTGTGCTGAGTCCAGACAAATGATATTTACATACACATGCAAATTTGAAGAGAAAATGTACTTCTTTAGATTTCAAACACCATAATAGATACAGAGCAAAAATAAAAACCTGTTGCAAAGTTTAAAAAATCATAAATCTTGACAGTGATGTACCCAAGATAGGAATGACCCAACACAGCTATAAAATGCACATTCCAAGCACTTGTACTAAAAGTTAGATGATTTAATTTATTATGCTCTTATTATATGCAAAGTTCCTATCATCCTTATATTTTCTTTAGGAAATGATAGAAATTAACCTTCTTTCAACAAGCTTGCATCCCCACAGAAGTCAAGCAATGTACTTATTCACCTAATTTACTTATTTCTTCTATGTTTGCTGGTTCTTATTTTACCTTCATGACACCATTCTAAGGAGCTAGCAATTGAGGGGAAGAAAAAGGAGAAACTGAGGTATGAGACAGAGAGATAGGGAGAGAGAGCAAGAGGTTGAATTTAATAAAATTAAAATTAAACATATAGGGCTTCCCTGGTGGCGCAGTGGTTGAGAGTCCGCCTGCCGATGCAGGGGACACGGGTTCGTGCCCCGGTCTGGGAAGATCCCACATGCCGCGGAGCGGCTAGGCCCCTGAGCCATGGCCGCTGAGCCTGCGCGTCCGGAGCCTGTGCTCCGCAAAGGGAGAGGCCACAACAGTGAGAGGCCCGCGTACCGCAAAAAAAAAAAAAAAAAAAATTAAACATATAAAACTCCTGATATTCTAAAATATTTGAAAACTAGTTATATATTCCTATTCCTAAGAAAAATATTTTCATAACTATCTACTCCTAAATATAAATTCTACTTATAAATACAAATTTAAATGACTATGTATATGAAGAATATATCCATAAAGAAAAAGAATATATTTACAAAGAATATATTGATAAGAATTCTTTATAATCAAAACATGTCCATATGCTTACAAGTCTTTCCCTCTCTCTGGCCCTTGGTCTCAGCTCCAGTAGAAAGGAAGGATCATTATTTAGCAAATTAAAGAAGAAACAAACTGATCATTACTTACAAAGCTGTTATAAAGACAAAATGAAAACTATTTAACTAAAGCTAATACAGCTGAAAGAAGCAAGGTCATTTAGTGAATTCGCTTTTGGCTAATTGACCTACAGATTATTTCTATGTGAGCCTGGCTCTTCAAAAATTATGTTAGCCAAAATTTTAATAGAAGGTGGTTGGAACCAAGTTATGCTTCATAGATAACAGTCCTCTCATCTGTTCTCCATTACAGTGTGTTTTGATATTATCTTCATTGGGGATCATTTTGTTTTTTTCATCTTTCTCTTTCTGCCCTCTTTTATCTTATCACCCAGATTTTCTCTGCTCATTGAGCATAGAGAGAGTTATGGGGAGAATCACAATGAATAGCCTTCTATCCAAATAGCCTGCTTATCTCGAGTCCTCAGGAAAATTATACTATACTCATTCTATTTTCTTTGAAGTAGACAGGCTCCACCCATTAGGCATGTAGATCTCTGTTTACAGAATTAAAATTTGGTTTTGGCATTGAAAAGTTTTTCATAATCATTTTCTATTCTCAGTTTGCTGAAAATTTGCTTTTTAATAGCCCACCAATTTGTTCAGCAGAAAATCTATTGATTCGTTATTGTATACAATATTCCAATATAATTGTTTGAACATTTAGATACATCCATCTTTATCCCCTCATGTCTGCCATCCTGATAGATGTAATAGCCCTAACAGGAATCCTTGTGGGACCCCTCCCCAAAACAGGTCCTCATAAGCTTAAGTAAATTATATCAAATGATAACGTGCTTTGGGGGTTTTCCAACTAATTTTATAATAATCAGTCATTTTTCTCTAAGTTTCCAGGAGTCACATTTCAAAAGCAAATTTCAGGATTATATTAACTATCCATTATCTTTTTAAAAAATGTGCCACAATTTTTCATATCACATCTCAATTTTCAAATCAAGGTGATATTATAAAACAGGATTTTCACAGCAGCAGAAAAGAATGACGGTAACTCTACATTTTAAAAATGAATTATGTATTTGCATCTAAAATAAATTAACTACAGCAACAAAAACATAACTTAAATAGATATTTTGCTCTTAAGTATTTCTAATATTCTAATAAATAAAATTTCAAAGTACAGTTAGATGTGTAGCAGTTTTAACATTAGCATTGTGAGGTGCTTGCAAGGTTTTTATTGCAAGGTGCTTGCAAGATTTGAAATATCAGCACAGAAGAATAAATAGCTTCTTTATCTAATCAGAATAGTCAGAGCAACTGTTTGTGAAAAAGCATTCGGAAATGCTTTTGGTCAGAACCTCTTTCTCAGAATTTTTTGAAGTGGACTAGCATTTATTATTTTAACAAACAAAAGTGGCTGTATTTTAAATTTTCATATACTTTTTTAAATTTAATGTTCAAATAAAACAATACAATAGTCACATATATTTCAAACTCCTAAATATAAAAAAAAATTGGATTTTTTTTAATACTCAACTCCCATCCCCTTCTCCTTGATCTAATTATGCTGCCAGCTCATTTTAGAATAGATACAACTAAAATAATACCAGAATTGAAAACAGCAAGGCAAGTACTAGATATAGTTAATTTAAATATCTTTATATTGAATTCTTCCTGCGTCTCAGGTGGAAAGACTTGTTTCCATCTGTGGAACTATTACTGAGTCACCGTTTTTCATTTATCCCCTAAATGTATTGGGCCTATAAATATTGGAGGGTGACATTCCTTTGTCCACAATAACAGAAAGAGAGAAACAATGACAAGATCATGGTTTGAGTGAGGTGTTTATTGAGGACAGATCTGGACCTAGAATTGTGAGACTTTGGACAGGCTACCCTCCAAAGAAATATTTTTCAAAAATACATTCAATCTTTGTCAATGGGAGCAGTTTTAGTTAATGGCGTGCTGGTCTAGTTGATTGGCACAAAAGTCAAAATAAAGGGAGGTGGGAAAGTGGAGTCAGTGTGTAAAAAGTGCCTCTTGAAAGAAACTAGCCTATTGATGAGAGGAAAGGAAAGGACCAGTAACTGGTGGGGGATGTGTGACCTGAGTCCTGGTTATGCCTTTGAGAACAGTGGAATACTCATGGATGATAAACAGAGCACAGAGTTTACCCAACACATCTTTGAATATAAACTTGAAAGAGAGAAGCATAAAATAAGGAAAAAAGGGAACTGAGGTCCATGATGAGAAAAGAGATTATGAGAGAATCTAGCTTATCTTTCTTTTTTTTTTTTGCGGTACGCGGGCCTCTCACTGCTGTGGCCTGTCCCATTGCGGAGCACAGGCTCCGGACGCGCAGGCTCAGCGGCCATGGCTCACGGGCCCAGCTGCTCCGCGGCATGTGCAGGCTCAGCGGCCATGGCTCACGGGCCCAGCCGCTCCGCGGCACGTGGAATCCTCCCGGACCGGGACACGAACCCGCGCCCCCTGCATTGGCAGGCGGACTCTCAACCAGTGCGCCACCAGGGAAGCCCTAGCTTTTCTAAATGACTTCAAATTCCCAGGTACAGGCACACCATACTTCAGGGTACTAAAAGAATTCACCAGTAAAATGCAATATTACTGACATCAATTCTTGAGAACAGTATAGATGTCCAAAAGGAAATCTGAACAAAAACTTTTCAACTGACCAAATAGAGGCAAAGATAGATTCTGCAAACCAGTGAGTTCAGTACAAAGGTGTGCAAAATGCTAGACTACATTATTGGAGGCAGGGTGTATAAATGTTTAGGAAAAGAACACAAGGTCAGGCACCAACTTGTGATCACTTAGAACAAATTGTATACACTCGACTTTAATTCCTTCTTTGAGAGAGTTCTAGCAGCAAGTCAGAGAACTGAAATGCATGCAGAGAAGAGGTCACAAACTATGCCCCATAGGACAAATACAGCTGGCTAATTTTTTTAAATGAAAGATTATTGGAATAAAACCAAGATCATTTACTGTGTTTAGTTAAGATCATGAACCTTCTATTTTCTCTCCCCACACACACCTCCCCCACTTCCTCTTGGAGAAGCCAGCTATGATACTGTTAGAAGAGGTCCATGTGGCAGAAACTATGGCCTTCTGTCAACATCCATGAAGAATTGAGGCCATCAATAAAAGATGTAAGAGTAAACCTTCTTAGAAATTGATTCTCCAGTCCCAGGCAAGCCTTAAGATGACTGACGCCCTGGACAACATTTTGCCTGCAACTTTATGAAAGACCCTGAGCCAGACCACTCCAGCTAAGCCTCTCTCTCCCAGATCCCTGACACCCAGAAACTGTGTAAGATAAGAGATTTTCTTCTTATTTCTAGAGAATCATGTTCATCAATCTTACAAGTGATACCGGGGGAGAGGGTGTGGAGAAAAGGGAACCCTCCTGCACTGTTGGTGGGAATGTAAACTGATACAGCCACTATGGATAACAGTATGGAGGTTCCTTAAAAAACTAAAAGTAGAACTACCATATGACCTAGCAATCCCACTACTGGGCATATACCCTGAGAAAACCATAATTCAAAAAAGTCATGTACCCCAATGTTCATTGCAGCACTATTTATAATAGCCAGGACATGGAAGCAACCTAAGTGTCCATCGACAGATGAATGGATAAAGAAGATGTGGCACATATATACAATGGAAT
>NC_041218.1:32297579-32359496 GCF_002837175.3 Physeter macrocephalus
ATATATGGTTCTGAAGAACCTAGGGGCAGGACAGGAATAAAGATGCAGACGTAGAGAATGGACTTGAGGACATGGGGAGGGGAAGGGTAAGTTGGGACGAAGTGAGAGAGTGGCATGGACTTATATACACTACCAAATGTAAAACAGATAGCTAGTGAGAAGCAGCCACATGGCACAGGGAGATCAGCTCAGTGCTTTGTGACCACCCAGAGGGGTAGGATAGGGAGGGTGGGAGGGAGATGCAAGAGGGAGGAGATATGGAGATCTATATATATGTATATCTGATTCACTCTGTTATAAAGCAGAAACTAACACACCATTGTAAAGCAATTATACTCCAATAAAGATGTTAACAACAAAAAAGTGATACCAGGGCTGACTCATTTACATGCCCATTCTTTCCCTCAAAATCACTGATAAACCTCAAGTTGTTGGGAATAGAAAGATTTAAGACACAAATCAAAAATGCCTCCAGACTCTTTTCCTCTACTTTATTTTTCAAGATGACAGCAGTTGTTTTTATAATAGAAATGTTGCCCCATTCCATCCCTACCTAAAATCTTTTCATAGATCTTTATTATCTGCTGATTAAAACCCAAACTCATCAGAGTGGCATGCCAACTCCCTCAGTACCTGACCCTAGCCCTTTCCCCATGTATCATTCACCCTAAACAGAACATTTCTGGGCTCCTGTTTTGCTTGATTATAAGGTCCCTGAGTAAATGTATACAGTGTCATTCATCACTCTTTTTCAGTAAAAGTGCCTGATATATGGCCTGTGCTCAATAAATTCCATCTGCTAGGCAAAAACTGTTCCACCTTGATGCCTCCAAATTTTGTCCCTGTCCCCATCTAACAACTATTATCTGATCATCACCTTCCAATCCCAGTGTCACCTCTTTCTTGATCTAATCTTATAGAAGCAGTATTGGGTGTTCCCTACATAATTTTTATAGCACTTATATCACATTATAATAATATATTTACATTTAAGTCTTCCCTACTGCACCAAGTATAGAGACTATGATTCTTTTTTCATGACCTTAATAATTATTGAATCAAAGTGAAATCCTTAGCCCCATACTCTAAGACTTCAGATCCAAAGACCAAAGTCACATTGTATCCTGAGTCTTCTTATGCTAGCCCTTTCCACCTCACTTAGGGGCAACTCTCCATTTTATCTTCCCCCTTTGCTTCTGAGTTGGCTCTAATACTGTGTTTCTCCTTATGGCATAGCTCCTTAGTTTTGACTGGTGACCTCTGTGCACCCCTATAAACCAATCTAGAGAACACAAGTCCCTCTTATATTTTCACTCATACTATCCCTCCTTCTAGGTTAGAAAGCCCTGTAGAGAATTAGAGTGACCTCTGCCCACTCCCCTGGCTCCCACGAACTGACCACTGCTTGGGTTTCATCTCTGCCATTGTGCTCCATTCACCTGATTTAATATTGAATACCAGCTGTAACTGCATCAAAGCTGAGCCAGTTGTCTCTTAGACAACTGGCCTGTCAGGTCTTTCAGGAGTCAGTGACTGTACTAGGATTAGCTTATGTTCAGCTCTAAAGACAAGGAACAAAGCCACTTCCTCCTTCCTTTATACTCTTGATCCACCAGCTCAGAGCTGCAACAAGCACAGAGCATCATGCTTCACCATAAAGTTATCTCAAAATTTGAAAAACAAGGCTTCATCAAACCATTTGGCAAAGCCTTTTCTGACATCATCATGTACACACACGCACACACATACACACACACACAAAGACAGCAACATAAGTTAGATGTAGGTACAATAAAGTGGACAAACACATAGTTAATTTTTCACACCAAAGGGTACTGAATAATGTGCTATGCATCATTCCAGAGTTTTATAGTCAGTGCCACATGGCTCTGTCTTTAGACTTTTCCTATTCAACATTTTAATTCCTGATTTGAGGAAAGATACAAATTTTATCACTTTTGCTCACACATCCAAGTTATTTAAATGAATTGGATAATGTAATCAAAATTTCATAAAAATCTCAGAATCCTAAAATAATATACTATATATTTCAAGATGAAACTTAATTTAAAAAATGCAAAGTCTTACACTTAGATAAATGATAATGCCAATATTTCAATGTGGAGACTATGGTTTATTAACAGAGCTTATGGAAAAGAGTGAGGTTTTTCATTAAATATACTTCTATAATCCATATTTTTGTTTGGTTCACTGTTTTATTTGCCTAGAAGAGACTCCAGTGCATAGTAGGCATTCAATAAATAGTATGAATGAATGAGTCAGTTATAAGTCCTGACTACTACAAAAAGCCACTGAAACTTTAGGTCACAATAGAAATGGACAGACAATAGAGCAAGAGAGGGGACGGTCCTGTCTGCTCTTCATAACCAGACCACAACTATAGTAGGATTATGTCCAGTTCTGAAAACACTTTAAAGTGGATGTGTGAAGCCAGATTATTCATAGGGAAGTGGCCAGCATGATGATGGTACTCAAAACCTAGCAAGAATCCCGGAAAACAGAGGTGATCATTAGGACCACCATCTTTAAATGTACAAAAAGCTGTTTATGTGGAAGATGCGTCACATTAATTCTGGAGAGTGTCAGTGTGGAAAACTAAAACAAGTGACAAGGAGAAAGGTTTCAGCTCAATATAATGGAAGGATTTTGTAGAAGATGCCAGAGAAGCCTTAAAAACTAAGAAGTTCCTGCATTTTGAGGTATGATAGGATAAGACGGAGAACCACTAGTGAAAATGTTAGAGGGAGGAGTAAGAACACCATAAATTTTTGGACTTAAAATATTTGGTACCACCAGTCCTTACTCTTTTAATTATTCCTAAATGAGATTCTACCAAAGGTGAAAAAAATGTTCTTACAACTCACAAAAAAACATGAAGAGATAAAGCAGAAAATACAACAAATTTATTTATCAATAAGTCATATATACTTCAAGCATATGAGCCTGATGTTTATCAGAGTAAATGTGATGAACTAGAACAATGTAGTGATGTAAACGTATTTCATTTTCACCTGTCATTTTCTAGAAACAAACTTATAAATAAATGAACAAGGATAAAGGCCGTTTTATTCTAATGATTTAACAATTAACCAATAATATTAATAAATGGTAATACAAATGAAAAATTACAATATATTAATGAAAGAAGGGTTCTTAACAGTTAAGATATAATCTAAGCCAATACTTTACAGAAGTTCCCCAAAGCATTGTCTAGACTCTGATTAAACACCAGCAGTATTGAGAAATTCATTACCTCAATCCATTTTGAGGTCTAGTCTAATAGTTAGAAATCATTTTACGTAGGGACTTCCCTGGTGGTCCAGTGAGTAAGACTCCGTGCTCCCAATGCAGGGGGCCTGGGTTCAATCCCTGGTCAGGGAACTAGATCCCACATGCATGCCACAACTAACAGTTCACATGCCACAACTAAGAAGTCTGCATGCCACAACGAAGATCCCATGTGCCACAACTAAGACCCGGCACAGCCAAAATAACTAATAAAATAAATAAATAAAAATTCTTTAAAAAGAAATTATTTTATGTAAAGTTAAAGCTTCCCTTCTCATAATTTCCATCTATTAAGCCTGGTCCTGCCCTCCAGAGCTTCATAAAATTAGTCCAAATCTCTCTACACATGGCCATCCCACAACTAATCAAAGACAGCTATCAAGCTCCTAATTCTTTCATTCTCCAAGAAAAATATCTTCAATTCTTTCATATCTGTTCCCAGAAAGTGACCCAAAACCAAGAAGTCCTTTAAGCAAATTGAGGCGTGTACATGGCTAGGCAATGAGCATGGAACACAGTGCCCTGGTGAGGTCTGCCCATTGTGGAGTTGAGATGCTATAAGCATGCCTTCATCGTGGACATTGAACTCCCTGTTATTTTCAACTACAACTAAAATACCTTTCAGTACTCAACATAAATCACTGCATTACCTAGCAGCGGTCCCAATCAAGACAAGGAGCTATGTAATTAGTGCCATGAGGTTCCTACACATTTTTGGGGAGAAAATATGTGAGGTATAACTCAGTCAATAAGGTGTGGGAGGCAAATATTATTATACCCACTCACAGACAAGAAATGTGAAACTCAGAAATTGAATGACTCAGTTAAGTTTGTACAACTAAGAAACAGAAATGAACCTAGGGGCTTCCCTGGTGGTGCAGTGGTTGCGCGTCCGCCTGCCGATGCAGGGGAACCGGGTTCGCGCCCCGGTTTGGGAGGATCCCGCATGCCGCGGAGCGGCTGGGCCCGTGAGCCATGGCCGCTGAGCCTGCGCGTCCGGAGCCTGTGCTCCGCAACGGGAGAGGCCACAACAGTGTGAGGCCCGCGTACCACAAAAAAAAAAAAAAAAAAAAAGAAAGAAATGAACCTAGAATGACCTGAATCTAATGCGGCATACTTTTCATTGCACCATGCTACATTCCTGAATGTTTTCCATGATCCCTATACCATAACTTATAACAAATAAAATTATTCACATAGTAACATAGTATTAGAGTACAAAATAGTTTAAATATAACTCTATTGTTTGTTTTTTTATCCTCCCATGTACATTTTAAAAGTATCTGAACAAAAAGTTGATGGCTTGTTTAGTACTTCTGAACAACAAGGTTTTTCTTACAATATTTTTTAAAAAGCTACCTTTAATTCAAACTGGCAGGTAATTTTTCTAAAGGGTCTAGAATGATGAAAATAGCATTTTATGCTAAAACTCTTGAGACTGTAAACAAAATAAGAAGAATTATGTGTTTGAACAAAAAATTATGAACTATGGTTTCAAAATTTATTAGCATAGACCTAAAAGCCACTTAAAAGATTGAAAATGATACAGTTTTTCACTAGCTTTTCAGCTTCTTTCCAGCAGGGAATTGACAAATCCATTAGAGCCCCAAACCTATATCTGCAGAGAGGGTTCAGGGATAAGCTTAGAGACATGTAGGTGCACCTACAATCATTTATTTTCTTTAATTGCTGTGGTATATTGTGGGATGATGTCACAAAGTTCATGTGGCGGAGAACCACATTCCCCCTGAATTCACTGAGATTTCTATAACCAGTTCTAGTGCAGCTTTGGGGGAAATTAGGTGAAAATCTATCATTTCTGCTTATTAATTATCTCTCAAGATTGGTAGCATTATGTCAGTTAGTTATGTCAGGGTGACCCTCGTGGTTTAGCAAAAGATGCTTATTTTGTACATTTGGCCACAATGACTCAACTTCTCACCTTCCCAGACAGTGACACTCTCCAAGGGTCATCTGGAGGTCTGACATTTTACCTAGTCATATTTTACCACATTCTCTTGCCTCTTGCTCTCAGGAGTGTCATTTGTCCCTATTTGCCTTGATTCACACTCCACAACCTGGAAAAGTTTTTGTCTATAAAACATTCATTAAGTTGTGGAGGAAAATATTCCTGTATGGTTTTAGTCTCTCAAAAACAATTGAAAGAAGCTTCTCACTGGAGAATTTAACCACCTTTCTTCTAAAAGTGTATGGCTTGAAACAACCACAAACCTCCAATTATTGTGGAACATTATGAAATCATGGAAAGAGCACTGGACTTAAAATCAGAATATGTGACCTTGAATCCAGTCTCCGTCACTTAGCTTGGTAAAGTCACTTTATCTCTTGAGTCTGGGTTTTGTTCACTGTTAGGTATGAAAACAATACCTACTTCAGAGCTATGGTCGCAAAAAAATTAGACAAATCATGTAAAAACAAGTAGGTATCCAAAATGCGTGAATTTTCTACCTAGAGATATAATTTTCCTAAGTCTATTGACTTTTTAAGTCCACAGAGCTCCAACTAAACTTAGATGTTCATCAAACGAAAATTATTATCCAGGGAAGTAAGAGCCAATATGTTAACAGAAGGTGGTAAAACCTTTACTGAGTAAAATTAAATGTGTTCTACTAACTGCACTTTACATATTAAAAACATTATTAAAAAAAATCACAGGAGTATTATAACCTACCAGACTTTTTTTAAGCCAGGAAGACTTCTTTTCAAAGCTCCATATTTTACATTCTGTCAGAAATAAAATCTCAAAACCCATCGTAATCAAAGACAAGTGCAGAGTTATATCTGTAGGTCACAGGGAACTGAAATTTGATTAGAAAAAATACTTTCCTAGCTCTTTCTCCCTCCCCTATGCCGCATCATTTCCTTACTAATAACCCTTACCATAATTAGTTCTTGTTGGTTATAGGATGGCATGAATCAGATCTAATTTTGATGATAAATTGGCTATATATTTTAAATAGAGAAATACAATGTTCTTGATATCGAGATGTCTGCTTTATCTTTTTTAAAAGAGATAAAGTTTCCTGCAATTATGTCACTAAGGAGAACTGGTGGGAAGAGAGTTAGGTGACTCTAATTTATTTGCTCTAAATTGACAAAGCTCCTGTTATAACAAGATGGTCAATACTTACGGGAATGTAGCCACAGGGTTTTTACTGTTATATACATAGATACTTATTTCTGTAGTGCCATAACATTGTAAGGAAAGAAAGTATTTTTTCTATGGAACAATCTAGATTGGGCAATTCTGAGTCCACTTCTATCAACCCTCAGAGAAGTCATGGCTCGTAAGAGTGGGGCTAAGAAGGGCGCTAAAGATCTTCATGTGTAAAATTTAAATAATGGAAGAATCACTCAGAAATCGAAGGGAACTCGTGTGTTTACAAAATGCATACACTGGCAGTAGAAGGGGATATTTTCTCATTTTTAATACAAAGCGTTTTTCTCTTGAGAAGTAAGTGATAAAGCTACTGAATATTTTCAGGTGTCTAAAAAGGCATACAGCAAGCTGGACGCTTACTTGAGTTCAAATTAAAAGAGGCCAGCTAAAATTTCCAGATGTAAGTATTGTTTGATATCAGCAAGAGGGACCCAAAGCCTGAAATCCTAAGGTGATGTGGAATAACGATAGCTGTGAGACATACATCCAATACAGACCTCGTTGCGTCACCACCTCGGTCTTCCCACCACCAGGCTACCCCTTGAGGGCCCCAATATATTAATCACAGAGAACGAAGCAAAATTACCATTAACCCACCTGAACTGGATTTTTCCCTCAAATTTGTAAATAATTGTTTGCTTTCCCTAAAGGAATTTGGTACTGCTTTTATTTACTGCTATGAGTAGAATTATATCACTTACCTATCAAATAGTACAGGGAGAGCTCTACAAGCTGTTAACACTTGACTTTGACAGTTACTCTTAATTTATATTCATTTTACTTTGGCAGTTACTCACCATGAGTAATGATTTTCCTTCTTTCTATTTTTAACACATGTTATTTTATAATGAATCTCTAAGTAGTCTACTTTCTTCTCATCCAATGTGCATATAATTATATTCAGGTATTAATTTTCTGTATTTACCTCATGTTCTATGCCTTGTTTTTAAATTTTAGTACATTTTTTTCTATTGAAAACTGGCAAAATATCCACAAGGAAGCATGCAATCACAGTTTTCTTGTACTCAGGAGAATTGAAATACTTACTATGATTTACTTTTAGTGAACTTTTGAGTTTGAATAATAATTTTATTATTTCTGTCCACATAGTAACTTTTATATTATATTTCATCCCTATTAAAGTATTTAACAAAGGCACTAATTTGGAACTATTTTCTATCCCTATTAAAACTCTGTTAGAAAAGTCGGTGAGTTGTGCTCCATATCTTTCCTAATGCTTCGAAGATAAATATGACCATTTACAATCCCTCAGCATAAAATGAGTTATTTCTACCAGGATCATAATTTTTGAAGACAGTAGAATTTTTTTCAATTTCCCAGGTATTCTTCTTCAGAGGTGTGTCATACAGAGCAGTCTCTGTCCCCGTGTTACTTCACCTAATAAAATGTGGCATGACATAGCAAATTACAAGCATATGCAATTAGAAAATGTGTCAAGTGTAAGACAAAATATTTTCTTTTCTGAATATGTGAAGCTCAGCTCCTGAAAATCTATATCTACTTTAAGGATATTTTTAAAATAACAGAAAACAATTTTGTTTGGTAATGTGGCAGGTTGGGGAGGAAGGGAAGGATGACCAAGAACAGGAAAACATTCACTCATAAGTTTGCCAAATTTATGTCTAAATGAATTAACCACGTTGTCCAAATATAGATAACTGAGACAGTTAATATTTCATCTACATTTTCCTAAGGAGCCCTTCCTGGAACATTTACATACTTCAATTTTCCAAGATCTGGAAAATAACTCTTATTATACTAATAAACTTGGGGAGGCAGAAAGGGGCACAATTAGGGATATTTTGCACTTTTTCCTCTGGACTGGCATGCAGTTAAGCAGTCCCTAGGCTGGCTTGCCACACTTTCATAGATTTTGCTGGGAAGGAAATAACTAGTCCAAATGGATTTAGACAGTTTATTACTTCCGGCACAGCAGGCAGCATGAGCTTCCTGTTTGCGTGGTTCCCTTTGCCCCCACCAAAGCCACAGCAGGGTGAAGAGGCAGGCCCAGGTAGATGCTGCACACAGAGTGAATCTGTCACAGCTGAGAAACACTGAACTTAGGAAATGCCCAACCTGCCATCTGGCTCCACCCAGATATGATATTTAAGGCCAACAACCTATAGATTCAGGTCCATCCAAGGCCTAAAATGATCCTGCCTGAATAGGTCCAGCGGTATTTCCTTGGCTAGGTTTAAAACTTATTTTCCTGGGGACTTCCCTGGTGGCGCAGTGGTTGAAATCTGCCTGCCAATGCAGGGAACATGGGTTCGAGCCCTGGTCCGGGAAGATGCCACAGAGCAACTAAGCCCATGCACCACAACTACTGAGCCTGCGCTCTAGAGCCCACAAGCCACAACTACTGAGCCTGCGTGCCACAACTACTGAAGCCCACGCGCCTATAGCCCGTGATCTGCAGCAAGAGAAGCCACCACAATGAGAAGCACTTGCACTGCAATGAAGAGTAACACCCGCTCTCCACAGCTAGAGAAAACCCATGTGCAGCAATGAAGACCCAACACAGCCAAAAATAAAATTAATTAATGAATTAATTAATTTTAAAAAGCTTATTTTCCTGCCCCAAGCATAGTATGCTTAGGGTAACCCTCTGAACAAATTTAATCAAAAGATTAAAATAAGTTACCATATGTAAGTTACCCAATATACCGTAAGTATCCCAGCATCCTATTGAACACCAATAGGTTTTGTTTCCTCCTTCCTTACAACAGTTTTGCCTTCATAAATTTGGTTGTCCTCCAGTTTCTCCTTTAAAGCAAAGCAAAACAAACAAACAAAAAGCCTAGAGGCTTACCTAAACCCCACTCCACTTGGCTGAGACACTGATGTATTTCACTCCTATCAGTTCCACAATTTTACATCCCAATCTCTGCTAGCTAGAATTCTATTATAACTCAGATATCTTCCAAATTCAAACCATTAGCATATAGCTGACTATAACCACTACTTTTTTTCCTAAGATACCTCTTACCACCTTACAGCCTTGGACAATCTCTACTGTGACACTGACATCAGCCAAGCCTGAACACAGATTGCAACTCATGTTTGGATAAAACGATTTAGATTCCTGACCATTCTATAGGGAATTGTTCTATAGGATTAAAGACCGTCCCCAACCCCAATTACATCCTTGTTCTACTTATCCTCTCCTTGCCAAGTTACAGCATACCTCAAGTGCTGAAATTTTATGAATCCTAAAGCAACGAGGAAAAAAACAGATCCTAATTTTTTTATATCTCCTATAAGTTCCCTTCATCCATTTATAGAAAATGGCCCTTTTGGAAAAAGGTGCAGGATTTCTGCTTCCAGCATTAATAATTAAGCTCTGATTCCTTCCTGCAGATAACTGTAAACACTAGGGGAAAAACATTTGAGGACACTGGGGAGTGAACATTCAGAGTTTGGAGAAAAGTCAACACATGGAAGAAGGGAACTTCACAGGGTGAGTTTTCCATCTTTCTAACTTTAACTTGAGGACAGTCAATGACTGGCACCTGGCCAAAAACTTATATTCTTTGTGGCCTAAAGAACCAAAAGACAGAGTTTGGGACAACCAAAAGTATAAAGTGAGTGAATATCCAAGAAAGGAGAAAGCCAGAGAATGAACCCAAAGTTTGTGTAAATATTCTGTCAAAATTTCTTGGTGAATTCTGAACCATATATGAGCAAGACAAACTCAGAGCAACCCAGTTAAAGGTAAGAGAACTGACCTGGGAGTTGAACTGATACCCAAAACACCAACTTTATAGTGAGTTAGGAATAACAGGCATCAAAGGTAATTGCCTGCTTAACTTTAAAAAAAAATTTTAAAAAAAAGCAACACACTTTGGAGGAATATAACAGAACCTAGAGTCTCCATGATATAACATTCAAAATACCCATAACATTGTATAGACCAAAATTACTTAACTTATGAAGAAATAAGAAAATGAGACTCATAATAGCAGGGCCCTGGATTAGGGTTAGTCAAGCAAAGCATCTAGAATACAAAATTAAGGAAGCACTCATTCTCAGCGTGATGGAGGTGCAAAGTCAGCATCTAAAAGTAAGGGACTCCTTAAATTTTGTGTTCTAGTAAGCTTACTTGTCTCACTCTAGTTCCAGCCCTGACCAAAAGAGAGCACCTAGAGATGACTAAGATATTGGAATTAGTGGGCATGGATTTTAACTAAGCTAGATGTGACACTTGCTTAATGTACTCATAACAAAAGGAAGTGTAGAAAATCTCAGCATAAAAATAGAAAGTGTAAAAAAAAAAAACCTAAATGGATAAAATTGATAAAATAAAATACATAAAATAAGTAATTCATTGGATGGTATTAAGAGTAGAATAGAGATGACAGAGGGAAGAGTCAGTGAACCTGAAGATAGATCAATAAAGATTGTCCAATCTGAATATCAAAGAAGAAAAAGTGAAAAAAAAAAGTTAATAGAGTCTCATGTACCTGTGGGAAAAGATCTAAGTATAGCATACATGTCATGTGAGCCCCAGAAAAAGAAGACAGAGAATGGGACAGTAAAATATTTGAAAAAATAATGGCTAAAATTCCCCCAATTTAGTGAGAGATATACAATTATAGATTCAAGAAATTTAAAAGTATAAAAACAAAGAAAACTATGACTAGCCACATCACAGTCAAACTGCTAAAACCAAAGATAAAATGAAAATATTGAAAGCTTCCAGGGATGAGCAACACATTACACACAAGGGAACAACAATTAGAATTTTTACTGACGTCTCATCAGAAACTGTGGAGACCAGAATATAGAAGAAAAAAAATCTTTAATGTACTAAAAGAAAAATACCATCAATCCAGACTTCTAAGACATCAAAAATATTCTTTAAGAATGAAGGCAAAATAAAGACATTTTCAGATAAAAGAGGACTAGGAAAATTTGCCACCAGCAGACCCTTACTGTAAGATATGCTAAAGGAAATTCTTCAAGATGATGAGAAATGATTCCAGACAGAAAACTGGATGCTCAGGAAGGATTGAAAAGTATCAGAAATGGTAAATATTTGAGTAAATATAAAATAATATTTGATTTGCATTTCCTTAAAGCACATATGACTGGCTTAAGCAAAAATTATAAATTATCTTGTGGACTTTATAATGACTATAGAGGTAAAACATGACAAAAGGACAGGAGGTAGCTAAACAGACATTTAAAGTGT
Source organism: Physeter macrocephalus (assembly GCF_002837175.3). NCBI lineage: Eukaryota > Metazoa > Chordata > Mammalia > Artiodactyla > Physeteridae > Physeter > Physeter macrocephalus. The sequence continues at coordinate 32,309,285 of NC_041218.1, forward strand.
GGCAAATTTTCTCCCCTCCATTTTATGTGAATTGGTATATATTGACTTTAAGCAAATAGTATTCTGTGGAAAGGGAAGGAAGTTATTATTCAGCATGACACAGTGACAGACACAATACCAGGCACTCCATGTGTAAACTGTATGGTAGAACAATATCTTTGAAAAACTTTTTTTTTCTTCAATTTCCTTATATACCTAGGCTATTCATTCCCTTGTTTACTTAGCCAGTGCCTCAGAGAAGGAATGACACAGAGGAAAGGTCAGAAATAAAATAGTATTTTTATTTTAAAATTTTAGGTTTTATAAGACAAGATTTACTCAGAGTAAGGTAGAAAATCATAGGAGATCCAAGAGCAGAGGAGTGAGAAGATATGCCTTACCTTAGGAAAAATCACTCTGGATGTTCTGTTGAGAATAAACTGAAGGCATGGCTAGAGTAAAAGTAGGAGGAATGGTGGGGAGGATATTATAGTAATCCAGGTGATTGATTATGGAAGTTGGACCAGGGTGACAGCAGTAGAGAAAGTGAAATGCAGTTGTATTCTGGATATATTCCAGGATGGTAACATATCAGTGAAATAAAGAAGATGTGATACACACACACACACACACACACACACACACACACACACACACACTGGAATATTACTCAGCTGTAAAAAAAAAAAAAAGAATGAAATTTTGCTATCTGCAACAGTATGGATGGACCTGGAGGGTATTATGCTGAGTGATGTAAGTCAGACAGAGAAAGACAAATACTGTGTGTTTTCACTTATATGTGGAATCTAAAAAATAAATGAATTGAATATAGCAAAACAGAAACAGACTCAGATCGGAGAAAGACCAGTGGTTACCAGCGGGAAGAGGAGTGGAGGAAGGGGCAAGATAGGGAAGGGGATTGGGAGGTACAAACTATTAGGTATAAAATAAATAAGATATAAGAATGTAACGTACAACACAAGGAATATAACCAATAACTTTAAATGGAGTATAATCTATAAAAATACTGAATCACTATGTTGTACACCTGAAACTAATGTAACATTGTAAATCAAATATACTTCAATAAAAAAATTAAGTCTATGCAAACTTCAGTTGGATCCAGCTGCACAAATAAACAATGTATGTGTGTGTACATGCTGGGCTATGTTATACTGACTGTATGGTAGAAATATGGTAGCAATTCTAAGATACATATCAGATGGTAATGAGATGCTTCATAGAGAAAGTGTCTTTGATCAGGGATCTGAAGATGAGATAAAACATGGAGAGATGGAAGGAAGGGAAGGCTTTCTAGGTGAACTCAACAAGGAGACCAACACCTCAGAGGCATGAATGGTAGGTTCACAGGACACTAATGCCCTTCTCCGAGTTCCAAGTCTTCTGTGTCTTGAAATGAGTGATTTTCAATGGGGTGGGAATGGGAGGCTTTTTGTAGGCTCTCCCTCTGAAAGAGAGTTTCTCTTAATTTGTGAAGGATGGGTAGCTTGAAGAAACACATTTGCCAAAGACCCCAATTTAAATTTAAAACTATGGGTTCAGGTGATTTATAAGATGGTGCTGTGAATGGAAATATAAAATTAGAACATTTAGTTTCCAAGGTCAAGAAGGAATGCATCAGTTGTTTAGCAATAAGGAATGCATCAATTGGTACTACCAGTCCAGGGAAGGAGAACAGCATCTGCGATTTGCCAAGAAACTACTATGTGTGAGACGCTCTGCTAGGCTCTTTACACGGTTGTGCGTTTAGTGCTCTGGAACAAGTTAGAAAGTAGGTATTTTCACCCTAATTTTACAGATGAGAAAATCAAGTCTCTGTAAGATTATATAACTGATTCAAAAAGATCTGCCTGATGCTCTTTTAAACAACTAATGCTTTTTCCACCAGTCCTTTTTTTCTTAACAGACCTTAATTCAACATCTTTTCCTCCTGTTTTGCTTTGAAATATATATATGTATATATATATATATATACATGTGTATGTATATACGTACATATATATGTATAATTAAATGATAGATAGAGATGTGTATTGATAAAGATAAGTAGATAAAAATTAATTTGCTATTCATATTTTTTTAAAGTTAAGTGATCTGTAGCCTAAAGTACAGAGGATTTTGGATCACCGCTTCCTTCTACCATAACATCTAGTGGGACATATTTTACTATTCTAATTAATAACTGGCGTTTAAAAAGAACTTAGATCCATAACAGCATATAACAGTTGGTTATGAAATCTCATTATCTATTGCTTCCTATTATTTTGTTATTGCTACATATTGTTTGTCACACACGAGTTATTTGAAATCACTAATTATAACAGATCCTCAGGGAGAAATGCTATTCTCTTTAGAAATCTCTGCTTCACTTTGTGGTTTCCAGGATTATATCAGAGTAAAATCAAACAAACAAAAACAAAAAAGCAGAGAATGAACATAGTTTAATTTCAGAAAACATCTGGAAAAAAATGTGATAACCAGCATTCAATTTCCCCAAAACAGTTCATTCTGTAAGTCATTTTATTTCTATATGCTCAGCTGCTGCTATCCCTGCAGTATATATCTTTGTCCTTAGGTGAGCACTCAGAAATGGAACTGCCATCTCTAGAACACCCACAGCCACAAGCTGCCACTTGTGCATTTTTCTTTTTTACCACCTAGCTGTTTTCTCTTCCCACCTCCTTCGTAAATGCCTTCTTATTCACTGTTCTCTATAGATCCTTTTATGCTTGTTTCGCAAAGCCTTTAACATCACCTGCCCTTACAAGCTCCAGGTGATTTATGATTTAATTCTGCTCAAATTTCCATTCCATTCTCTGGTCTCCATTAACACGTTCAGCCTTAAGACAACCAGGAAACCACATGCTCCTTCTTCCCACATATTTTGTGAATAATGGCATTTTGGTTGATCACTTCTGTGACCTGGCTTCCCACATCTAAGCTCTCCAAATGCCAGGGCTCATGCTCAGAAGCTCTCATACTTTAAATATGTGCTACAGCCCTGTAAATGCAGTGACCTCTTTCTTCCCCTGTTAAAATTTTGCATTATGTATCTTATTTCTTTTTCATTTTTTCAAAGATATACCTCTACTAAAATCTAGCCTTCCTGCATTTAGGCATCCTTCCAGTTTCCATATTATTTTACATTACTGTTATAGCCACACTGTAATGCTCCTATTATTGTTTCATTTCAGAACGAAACGTAATCCTGGCTGGCTTAACAACGTTACCATTCAATTCCTCTAACATTATCTTCCTTATTTCAGGGCAAGCCCTTTCTAATAGAATTCAAGAATCATCTTTCTATGTTCTGGATACGATTTTTCAAATATTTTCTCCTAGTCTGTGGCTTGTCCTTCCATTCTCTTACCTGTTCTTTTCATAGCAAACATTTTTAATTCCAACATGTACATGAATGTATATATCAGCATTATTTACAATTTCCCCAAATTGGAAATAACCCAAATATACTTCAATGAGTGATGAATAAGCAAACTGTGGTATATACATACAGAGCAATTCTATTCATCAACAAAAACGGATGATGTACTACTATACACAACAACTTGAACCTCAAAGGATTTGCTAATTGAAAAAAATAAGTCTCAAAGGTTACATACCATATGATTCCATTAATATGACATTCTGGAAAAAAAATATTGGAATAGGGAACAAATCAGTGGTTACCAGGGGTAAGGGTAGGGGAGAGGGTCTGATTTAAAGAGTCAACAATAGAGAATTATCTAGCATGTTGCAATTGTGCAATAACCAGATGAGACAGTAATTACAAAAATCTATGCATGAGTTAAAATTTATAGAACTTAATGCCAAAAATAGTGAATACTACAGTATGTAATTTTTTAAAAGAGTAAGATACTAAAAGCTGAAAGGAAATCAGCTTTGACTCTACTCACAGGCATCCATCAGCCATACCTCATAATTTCCTCCAAATAGTAATAAGCCCCCAAGAAAGGGTGTACTGCCCTATACACCAGCTAAACAATTTATGCTGACAATTGCAATTCTGCTTACTTAATTACCTGAAGTCATTCCAACTGAAAAACAAATGCTCGTAATAATTATCATAATAATATAATAATAATCATCATATAATATTCAGATTAGAAACAATATGACTAATTTAGGATGGTGTCCACATGAATCATCCTTTTTTTCCTAAAGTCTTTGGCCCTCCACCTGCAGACTTTCTGTAACTTCTCTTACTCAGTCTGTCACCTGGATTTACTATTATTTCCCATGTGCATATTGTAAAATTCAATCATTTTTATTTATTTATTTCCACCAAATTGCGAACCCATTCAGAGGATAAATGACATCTTAAATTCCTCTTGTATCTACCACATTACCTAATTCAATGATGGGCACAAAGAAAGAGCTCAGTAAACACTTGCCACTTGATCTTTTATTGTATATTTCTTCTGTCACCAGATGACCCAGCGCACTTCTGGACCCCGCGCATCACCAGACTGGATCCTGGTTCTCCTCAAAGCATAGGTTAGAGGGCTCTTATTTTTTAGCTTTGTTTTGTTTTTGCATTTCCCCATTATGTAAACTCAAATGCACGTCTCATATATCTCACATCTTTCAATGCTTTTATTTATTTTTTCTTGTATGAGAGAAAGAAAGAGCACATCAAATTAATGAATAGAGTGGTGGTCAGTCCTCATTTATAAACAATGATTTTTGTCAAATGTTTATTGAAACATTTAAGTATCTAGCAACTGATGAACATCTAACAATGGTTAGTAAATTAGTAGGTTGTTTTGTATGGCTTATCAGTTTCTAACCTACTTATTCATTTAGCAAAAACTAGTGTCATAATGAAGGGTTACTGGAACATAAAAATAGTTGCTGGAACTTGAAAATACCTTGGAAAAATCAAGAATTAGACAATAGCTATGTATCAGCTGAACTTCATGACATAGAAAAAGTGGAATTTTCAGTTAGGAACATGAAAGTCTGGAACGGGTTCTAATAGAGTAGCCACTAACAATATGTAATTATTTAAATTTTAATTAATTAAAATTAAACGTAATTTTAAAATTCAGTTCCCCATTCACACTATCCACATGGCAAGCACTCAGTAGCTACATGTGGCTAGTGGCTACCATATTGGCGAACACAGATATAGAATATTTCTATCACTGCCGAAAGTTCTATTGGAGCAACAATATATGGTGGGCATGAGAATGCATAGATGAAGAGAAAAATGTTCTCTGGAGTAAATCTGTAACTTAATTAATAAATTAAGTTTAAAATTATTAAATTTGGAATTCTGTTAAAAAAATTGGGGGGCTTCCCTGGTGGCGCAGTGGTTGAGAGTTCGCCTGCCGATGCAGGGAACACGGGTTCGTGCCCCGGTCCGGGAAGATCCCACATGCCGCGGAGCGGCTGGGCCAGTGGGCCATGGCCGCTGAGCCTGCGCGTCTGGAGCCTGTGCTCCGCAACGGGAGAGGCCACAATAGTGAGAGGCCCGCGTACCACAAAAAAAAAAAAATTTGGTTAACTGAATAATAATTATACTAAAAATTGTGCAGAATTACTAAAATCAAAATTAACTATTATAGTCCCTAAACATATATTGAGTACCTTGTGACTAAAATATTTTCAAGGAAAAACATTAAGAACTCAAGTTTCCAAGACTTCTAAAACTTTTTACTAATGTAAAAAAATATAAATCTTTTAAATTATGTAAAAATGCCATTTTTCACCATAAAAAAGGATACTTAAAAGTCACAGGAAGAACCATACATTTTTATTTTGGCTAAAAATACTTTCTTACTGTGAAATTATCTTTAACTGTAAGTTAAATTCTTCTTTGTTGATATAGTGAATTTTCCATATCAGGAATTAAAATATATATATATATATATTCATAAGCCTTTAACAAAATCATATATTTGCTGTATTTGAATCTTGAGTAGTGCAGCATAATCTTGGACATTTAATCATTCAAATGGAGTTGGACTGAAAAGTACCATTGCACTCTCTTATAAAGAATGGGTTTGCTAAATAAATTGAGTAATTTCCCCAATTGACAAAATATCTCCAAAGTCATTTTTAGCACTAAAATTCTAAAATAAATTTGAGAAAAATAAATTTTTGTGTATTGACCTTTAGAAGACAATACTTAAACCAAAGTAGATGCAACTATCTACAAATGAAGTTCATCAAACTGTTTATTAGAGCAAATTCACTGAGTTTTCTACCTAGAATCATGTTAGCAATTAAAAGTTACTGCATGTGCTTAAAACTAAAAATGTTCCTTTTTGTATGATTCCTTAATTTGCATATTTAATTTCATTCTAAAAAGTGAATCTTTCCAGCCACACCCCAAAATAATGAGTTTTTACTGTAGTAGTATCTAAAATTAGGGTAAGTACTAGGGCAGTTGATCATACCTAGGAGTATCTAATATATCATCTTAACGAAAAATATGAAGTAATTTTGTCCAGATACGGCAAGCCACAGAGTTCTCAGAAAACTGGTAGCTACTTTTAAAATTATTTTTTTCCCCAAATTAGGGTCTTGACATAACTATACTTTTCCTGTTGAGAATGATGATTATAGCAAAAGGGAACAAAGTTTTAGGATATGATTTTAAAAGTGAGGGCTGGATGTTAATCTTACAAACTTTAGAAAAAAAAATGAATGTGATTTCAAAGTCAGAAATGGATGCTGATAATAACTTTATATAATTATTTATCTTCTCCGTATTACATTATTTCTCAAGTAGCATCATTTGTCTTTTATTTAATATCCATTACTTCTGTCAACTATAAGGAATTATCTTTATAACAGAAAAGTTTAGCATTCATTTTTGGTTCTTTCTTAGGATTTCCATCTCTCTGTTTACATTGCCCATCTGTTCTTGCATGCTGTCTACTTTATTCATTAGAGCCCTTAGCATATTTATCATAGTTATTTTAAATTTCCAGTCTGATAATTCTAACTTCCCTGCCATGTTGTTCTGATGCTTGCTCTGTTTCTTCAAATTGTGTCTTTTGCCTTTTGGTATGCCTTGTAATTTTTTCCTGATGGCTGGACAGGATGTACCAGGTGAAAGGATGTGCTGATTATATAGGCCTTCAGTAGTGCGGTGGTAAGATGGGGGCCGGAGCCGGGAGGGAGTGTTCTATAGTCCTGTGATTAGATCTCAGTCTTTTAGTGAGCCTATGCCCCTAGACTGCAGACTTCACAAGTGTGCCTTAGTTTTCTTCTCCTCCCTTAGGGGGGGCAGGATGATTAGAGTGGGCTGGAGTTGGGTATTTCCCTTCCCCCAGGTCAGTTAGGCTCTGATAATACCCCAGCAGGTTAGGCTCAGGTTAATTAGTTTACCCTGAGGGCAGGCCTCGTTAAGAACACTGTGCTCTGGCGTATTTCAAAATGGATCCTTTTCCCTTCCCTCTGGCAGAAGCAGAAGGGGGTTCTTCTCAACTATTTACTGTGGGAACCTGGTTGAGATCCTGGAGATAAATTTCACAATATTGTGGGTGGTCCCCCATGACTGGGTCCCCATGGAGTTTTTAACACTCAGACTTGTCCACGCTGAGCCTCCAGCAATTCATCAATTACAGGTCAGGTTATCCTACCCTGGCACTGTTTCCTATGGCAGTTTCTGCTTTTGAGTCTCTGCTCTGGTAAGTTGTGACTCCCTGAATTTGCCTGTCTCCCCAGTCTTTTTACTTGTTAGGACAGTGTGATGACTTCCAAGCTCCTTACATGCCAAACTGGAAACTGGAAGTCAGCAGTTTATTCTTGATACCTGAAAACCTAGAACCTGCTCAGGTGTCAATTAATAGGAAAATGGATAAACAAAATACGGCATATTCTATAATAGAATACTATTCAGTAAGGAAAGGAAAAAAGTGGTAATACATGCAATAACATTGATGAATCTCTAAACTGTATGCTGAAAGAAGTTTAATCCCAAAAAAGTTTTTATATAAAGTTTTAATATAAATGACTCTTTATATAAGTTTCTAGAATAAGCAAAACTAATGTAGGGTAGAAAAAATCAAAATAATTTTGATATGGAGGAAGGGGATTTATTGGGAAGAGACATGAGGGACTCTTCTTAAGTAATGTTCTCTATCTTGATAGGCGTTTTGGTTGCACAGATATATGCATTTGTGGATACATATCCCGTTGTATACTTGAGATTTGAGCACTTCATTGTATATAAATGTTATCTTGAAATATAAATAACTATTGAACTCTGATAATATGCATGCTGAAGTATTTGAGGAGAAGTGTACTGATATCTATGACTTAATTTGAAATGCAGCAATTTAAAAAAATGGATTGATGGATGGATAGAGGATTGGATGGACAGATATGTGATAATGCAAGTATAGAACATAAGAATTTAGATAGAGGGTATATATAAATTCTCTCAAATTTTCTCAGTGTTTGAAAATTTCTTTCAGAAGTGTTAGGGTAAAAAAGGGGGAATTATATAAATGTGATTAAGCAGACAGAGGTATGGCCTTAAATTAAGAAGAACTGAGGTTTAAAAGCAGGCTCAACTACTTCCATCTGTGAACTCATGAGCAAATTACTTTGCCTTCCTCAGCTAAGATTTTATATTCTACAAAATGAAAATATTAACACTTAGGCAACAGAATTGTAAAAATGTTTAACCAGGAGAGGATACTAGCTTTTAGATAGATTTAAATTCCTCATCATTCCTTGAAGTTTCTCATCAAATATTATTCCAGGGATTACCATGCTTTTGGAAGAGATTTTTTGCAGTGAGTTAGAATATTTGAACTTGGAGACTTCTGCTGGTCTCTTTAAACTCCAGGATTTCACATTTGGATGAGTCAGTGATTCCTAACTGAAATTTTTATATTTTTGTAAAAGGCCTCTATGTTTATTTTTCTTTATATATGTGCACAACTTATTCGTCAGGACATTACTGAACTTAATGCTATACCCCTTCTACTCTCTAATAATATAACATGCTACACACTACTTTGAAAATTGTAGCAAAATTGTAGCAGCCCTCAAAAGAACATAGGAAGTATATTTTCTAATCTTATACTTAATTGATAATTTTCTTCTAAAGGTTATATAAGTTATCATAAGCACTTTGAAGAAGAAGTCATTGATAGAATGAAGGAAACTCTAGCTCTGGAAAATCAACCACTTTTAAAGCTCCAAAACAAGGAAAGAACTTTGAGACTTATGGGCCAGCAAAAAACAACAACAACAACAACAAAACATCCAAAACATTGTAAGATTCAAAATAGAGAGCTTTTTAAGAAAATTTTATTAATTCACTATAAAACCTTAAAAGACTCAGACATGGAAGTGGTTTCAGAAAACTTGAATGAGCTTACATTAGAAATTCCCACTTCATGCTTTGTCATCATCATTGCTGCCATCAGTTGTAGCTCATTACACTGACTGCATAGAGAAAGAGCCTGCCTTGAAACCCCAGCACAGCTGGGAAACACTGAAGATTTGGCATGCAGAACACAGATTTAATTTTTGCTGCTTTCTATCAGAAGAGATTTTATAGCAAAAAGTACTGTAATAGATGTACTTAACACAGTCATAAAGAAGGTTTAAATTTGAGCTAGCTTATCTTTTGGAATGAAGCCTCTGGGGAAATAACTGAGCATTTTTTTATAGTATGGCTTTCAGGAATTTCTTAAGAATGAATAGTTTTTATTAGCTAATTAAATGTGTTGAATATAAAGTTTATTGTCTTAAAACACAGGAAAATTCTGTTTGGGTACCTCTTTTAAAATATTACCTTTTCAGGAAATCTGATTTCTCTGTATCGAAAACAGCTAATTCAAAATGTTGACGTTTTTAATTTTACTACAATTTTTAATCTCATTCCCCCTTTTTTCGTGTTGAAAAACTAAAACACCATTTTTCCAATTTTTTTCTTTAAGCTAAGATCCACTATTCATTTGAATTTCTGTTCTCAGATATAATAGAATAATAAATTTATATATGAACCTATTCACATTAAAAAAAATACAAGAATAAGCTACATTTGTATGCATTTCTGCTTAATCTAAAGGTTGCCCTTGTAAAAGATCCTTCCCCCAAGATTTATATTTGTAAAGCTAAGAGAAATTGCAGTAATACAGAGCAGTCAATGCATTTTTTCTAATGCTAAATGACTCTTCATATAAACAAAAGAAAGATAAAAGGGAACACAAAACTTTCAGTATATGTTGTGCATATTAACAACATATACAAAAAGAGTATTTAACAATGAGTTATCATACAAGCTTCTTCTAAAACAGAAGTTCTCTACTAGCGGTGGTTTTGCACCTCCATGGGACATTTGGCAATGTCTAGAGACGGTTTTTGTTGTCATGTGGGGAGAGGCTTACTGGCATATAGTGGATAGAGGCCCAGGATGCTGTTGGACATCCTACAGTGTCCAGGACAGTCTCACAAAACAAAGAATTATCCATCCCAAAGTGTCAACATTGTCACAGTTGAGAAACTCTGTTCTAGCGGAAGACAGTAAGTCAAATTCCAAAACCCATATAATTCATTAAAAATAGAAAATAAAACAATTGATGACGGTGGTAACATACATAACAATACAGATTCAAATCGTGTTGATAGAGGGCCACAATCAACCTCCCCAGTCTCTATTTACAGTAGCCCGGACATGGAAGCAACCTAAGTGTCCATTGACAGATGAATGGATAAAGAAGATGTGGCACATATATACAATGGAATATTACTCAGCCATAAAAAGAAATGAAATTGAGTTATTTGTAGTGAGGTGGATGGACCTAGAGTCTATCATACAGAGTGAAGTAAGTCAGAAAGAGAAAAACAAATACCGTATGCTAACACATATATACGGAATCTAAAAAAGTGAGAGAGTAGCATTGACATATATACACTACCAAATGTAAAACAGATAGCTAGTGGGAAGCAGCTGCATAGCACGGGGAGATCAGTTTGGTGCTTTGTGACCACCCAGAGGGGTGGGATAGGGAGGGTCGGATAGGGAGGCACAAGAGGGAAGGGATATGGGGATATATGTATACATGCAGCTGATTCACTTTGTTGTATAGCAGAAACTAACACAAAATTGTAAAGCAATTATACTCCAATAAAGATGTAATAAAAAAAAAACCCTCCCCAGTCTCACTTCGATTTGTAGGTTTCCCTAGATGACACAACAAGGAACTGAGTCATGTTGTTTACAGAAAATATTAGTCCCCCTTCCTTGCCATAAAGACAGAGCATCGTCTTATGAAAACAGAATGCCGTAACAAAAAGGACAAACAGGGCTGCTATTGCTCAGTCCCAAATTAGGAATTAACTTTTCTCACCTAAGGATGAGGTAGAGTTTAGCACAAAGTCACCTAAGAGTAAGTAGTGACAATAAAACACAGCCCAGGCTCCACTTGCAGAGCTGTATCAAGACAGAACAAAGGCCATACTGTGGGGCTGTGTTCACCCAGACGGCAAGCCTTTTTTGGCTCATCTCCTTAGAGGTTCCATATAGGCTACCAGTGGTCATGATGGTTCACCCACTCACTGCATAAACACAGAATGCTAAGCGAGGTAGAGAAGAGGAACATTAGACAACACTCAAAAATAAAAAACTTTCCCTGTGTTCACAAACCTTCTCCAGATTAGGTAAGGGACTGAGGTACTTGGGGAGAATAAATAGGTAATAATGGTATCAAAGTGATCTAAGCTGTGTGACATCAAGTGCTTTGTTATGAAGCCTGGGGTAATTCCCTTTATATCTTTTCTTCCCCAGCTTTATTCCAGTATAATTGACAAATAGATTTGTAATTACTTAAAATGTACAATGTGATTTGATGTATATATACATTGTGAAAGGATTCAAGTTAACACATCCATCACCTCACTTAATTACCTTTTTTGGGGGGGGGCGATGAGAGTGCCTAAGATCTATTCTCTTAGCAAATTTCAATTATACAATAAAGTATTATCAACTATAGTTACCATGCTAATACATTAGATACTCAGAACTTATTCATCTTATAGAAAGTTTGTACCCTTTGAACAACCATTACTCATTTTCCCCACCCACTATTCCCTAGCAACCACCGTTCTACTCTCTGTTTCAATGAGCTAAACTGTCTTTTTTTCTTTTTAAGATTCCACACATATAAGTGATACCATGCAGTATTTGTCTTTCTCTGTCTGACTTACTTCACTTAGCAAAATGCCCTCAGATTCATTCATGTTGTTGCAAATGGCAGGATTTCTTTCTTTTTATAGGGCTACATAATATTCCATTGTGTATAAAGGCATATCTTATTTTATTGCACTTCACAGATACTGTGTTTTTACTAATTAAAAGTCTGTGGCAGCCCTGTGTTGTCAGATGATGGTTAGTATTTTTTAGCAATAAAATATTTTTTAATTAAGGTAGGTTAATTGCTTTTTTAGACATGTTATTGCACATGTAATAGACTACATATAGTATAAACATTTATTTACGCTGGGAAACCAAAACCTTAGTGTGGCTTGTTTTATTGTGATATTCGCTTTATTGCAGTTGTCTGGAACCAAACCACAATATCTCTGAGGTATGCCTCTATATGTATCACATTTTCTTTATCCATTCATCTGTTGATAGACACTTAGGTTGTTTCCATACCTTGGCTATTGTTAATAATGCTGCAATGAACACAGGAATATAGACATCTCTTTGAAACAATGATTTCATTTTTTGGGCATATATATATACCCAGAATTGGGACTTCTGGGTCATATTGTGGTTCTATTTTTAATTTCTTGAGGAACAGCCATACTGTCTTCCATAGTGGCTTTTCCAGTTTACATTCCCACAAACAATGTACAAGGGTTTCCTTTTCTCCATATCCTCGCCAGCATCTGTTTTCTCGTCTTTTTTTTTTTTTTTTTTTTTTTTTTGTGGTATGCGGGCCTCCCCCTAAATTTTCTTTTCCCAATATAGATGATAAAACATTGGAACCAAAAATAAGCATTTTCTTCTGACCAAACTTAGCAGTGCATGAATTTTTTTTTTTTTTTTTTGTGGTATGCGGGACTCCCCCTGCCGTGGCCTCTCCCGTTGCGGAGCACAGGCTCCGGATGCGCAGGCTCAGCGGCCACGGCTCACGGGCCCAGCCGCTCCGCGGCACGTGGGATCCTCCCAGACCGGGGCGCAAACCCGGTTCCCTTGCATCGGCAGGCGGACGCGCAACCACTGCGCCACCAGGGAAGCCCCTCTTGTCTTTTTGATAATAGCCATCCTAACAGATGTGAGGTGATTTTGATCATTGTGAATTTGATTTACATTTCCCTGATGATTAGTAATGTTGAGCATCTTTTCATGTACCTGTTGGCCATTTGCATGTCTTCTTTGGAAAAATGTCTATTCCATTCCTTTGCCCATTTTTAAATTGGGTTAGTTGATTTTTTGCTATTGAGTTTTATGAGTTCCTTATATATTTTGGGTTTTAACCCCTTATCAAATATGTGGTTTGCAAATATTTTCTCCTATTCCATAGCTTGCCTTTTCATTTTGTTGATGGTTTCCTTTGCTGTGCTGAACATTTTTAGTCTAATGTAGTCCCGCTTGTTTATTGTTACTTTTGTTGCTTGTGCTTTTGATGCCAAATCCAAAACATCATTGCCAAGACCAATGTCAAGGAGCTTATTCCTGATATTTTCTTCTAGGAGTTTTATAGTTTCAGCTCTTACATTCAAGTCTTTACTCCATTTTGAGTTGGTTTTGTGTATGCTGCAAGATAGAGGTCCAATTTCCTTTTGCATGTGGATATCCAGTTTTCCCAACACTCTTTATTGAAAATACTGTCATTTTCCCATTGTGTATTGTTGGTGCCCTTGTTGTAAATGACCTTATATACATGGGTTTCTAGGCTATTTTGTTCCATTGATTTTTGTGTCTTATGCCAATACCATACTGTTTTGATTACTATAGTTTTGTATTATAGTTTGAGATCAGGTTCCATTATATCTTGCATCTCAGAAAAACAAGTCTAGAATTGTATTTCCAAATGCAAATAAGTGAATAATGAGAAAATTCAAACAAGATGCAAAGCAAACATAGTTAAGAATCATGGAAAGGTTGGGCTAGCAATGGAAGGAGAAGTGTGGAGTACAAGGTGGAATGAGGATTCCCCTGAGCCAAAGAAAACGTGGCTTTAATGACTTTTTACATGGTTGAGCAGCCACAGGAGGAGACATTTCTTAAGGACTTTCAGATATAGACTGGGATTGGACACCAAGTAAACAAGTAGAGCAGATACCCTGCATTTTTCTAGAGCATACTAAGTAGGCAAGATTTCATAGGAATCACTAGATAAAGGCTTTAATTAGAGATATCTTTGTGCAGGTGCATATGTAGAAACTGAGAGCAGAGGTCCTAAACAATGACATGAGGAATCCTGTGACCTGAGGCTGAAAAATAAGAGGGATGCAACTTGGACAAGAACAAAGAAGATTGACTCCCCTGGCCACACTGGCTAAAACTTTTAACCAGATTCTAATCAAAAAGATTTGTAGGAAATTTGTAGAAAAACCCCCTTGTAATAGGAATCATTGGTAAGGTTAAGGAATCTCAGTCCACACACTCAACACTGCAAAAACTATTTCAACATTTTATGTAAAATAAAATGTTGACCATGGTGATAAGAAATTCAACCCAGTTATACGTGGTGCTCCTTCCTTACCACAAGGTTATGCAGAGGTCCAAGTAGGCCCTTTGTCATTTAGTAATCAATCAGTACTGGCCTGCTCCTCTGGCCTCTGCTTCACCACACCACATTTGGGATATGGGAACCTTCAGGGACCATGGGAACCCTGGTCATAAGGGCCTGATGCCTCTCTACAATGCCCACAGACATCTGCCTCTTACCAATCGCTGGGAAGCATTCCTATCTCTCTGTGTTCAATAGCCTTCTCCCTCTAACATTTCCTCTTCAAAAGACTTAGGTTTTTGTCAAAGAAGAGAACAGGCTTTGCATTCGGACCCTCTGCTTTCCAACTTCCCCAATTCCTGAGGCAAGATATCACCAAGCTTAGTAAGCTACTTACACTGGGAAGAAAGGAAAACCATAGGGAGAACACATTTTAGTAGATTGTCCTTTTTATACATAGTTTATTTATTTATAACATCAGTATGAGCTATAACTTCAGTATGAGAGCTCCACCAGGTGGTAAATGCAGATATAGTCACATCAACATTCAAATCTCATTGTTTCAATTACCCATCTGAGAAGCTATGGGAAGTTCAGTCTTTGTCATGGAACCCCAATCTTGTGTGTCCCTGTGTTAACAAATCAGAACTGATTTCACTGTCCCACAATAGTGATAGCTGAGCTCCAGAGTGGAATTTGGAATTCCACTGTCCTTTTCTTTGCTGCCACACTTCAGAAACTGTTGCCAAGTACAGCTGGAAATCCACTATATCAAAGTTGACAAAATTAGCACTACATTTGAGATCACTGGGACTGTAGCTAATAAGTAAGAAATCTACATTATTGCTCTTTAGAGGTAAGAAGAATGAATCTTACATGTTACATTCATTAGAGGTAGGGAAGGTAACCTGTTGTTTGAGATATGAAATATTCTGGTGGCTGGTGATACAGTTTTTCCCTTGGTCACCAAGGCAAACTAAGCTGAGATTTCAAAGCTCAGGATAGGATAATCCTGGGGAGAGGCACTGCCCCTGTATAGCAGACTACTTCCTCTGGATCCAGCACTACCACCGACACAACACTCTGTCAGCAAATATTCACCAGGTAACGAGGTGAGAAGTAGGAAAATTGACCCAAATCAGCCATATAGTTGTAAGAAGAACCTATACTTCCCTGAGGCTCTACTGCTAGATCACCAGACTCCATTTTTCCTTTTTCTTTGCAAACTAGCATTTGTTGGAGCTCCCTAACCATCAGAACATCTGAATCTCATTGATCAACAGAGGTCAAGACTTTTTCTTCCTGGTCTCTGTGACCTCGAAGTACATTAGCAGATGCAGATGAATATTTGAAATGGGGTACCACCAGAAGACACTGAGCCACAGCACATTAAGTTCTGATTTAAAGAACCTCTCTGAGTATTGTTATATTGAGATGCCTTACAGTTAAGGCTGTAATTGGAAACCAACGCCGAAAAATGCATATGAAAAGTAGCCATTACAGAAGGTTATTTTAATATTTTTGTCTGTTATTCACCTTTTGTCCACCTACCTTGCCCCAGATTCATTCTTTTTTTTTTTTAATTTAGTTATTTATTATTGGCTACGTTGGGTCTTCATTGCCGCATGGGCTTTCTCTAGTTACGGAGATCAGGGGTTACTCTTTGTTGTGGTTCGCGGGCTTCTCATTGCGGTGGCTTCTCTTGTTGCAGAGCACGGGCTCTAGACACGTGGGCTTCAGTAGTTGTGGCATGCGGGCTCAGTAGTTGTGGCTTGCGGGCTCTAGAGCGCAGGCTCAGTAGTTGTGGCACACGGGCTTAGTTGCTCCGTGGTATGTGGGATCTTCCCGGACCAGGGCTCGAACCCGTGTCCCCTGCATTGGCAGGCAGATTCTCTTTTTTTTCTTAAATAAGCTTTTATTTTATCTAATATTCAGTTTATATTCAAATTTTCCTTAATTGTCACAGATACGTTCTTTGCAGCTATCCAAACTGCAAAGTTTGGAGTTTGCAGCTGTCCAAACTCCAAGGCATGTGGGATCCTCCTGGACCAGGGCTTGAACCCGTGTCCCCTGCATTGGCAGGTGGATTCTTAACCACTGTACCACCAGGGAAGTCCCCCAGATTCATTCTTAGCCCTTCTTTGTGCCCTGCTCTATACTCCAAGATGCTGAACCCTGTGGACTGCATCTTGCCAACTGGCTCCCATTTGTATTCAGCCAGTTGGAGACACTGGTAGATAAGAAGGTGCGGGGAGAAAGAGGTTTGTGTATTACCCATTCCCTATCTTCTCTAAGATGTGTTTCTGGCAGTGTTTTGAATTCCTCCACAGCTACAATTTCTTTCCTGCACTCCTTGTCTACAAACTGCAGTTTCATTGGTCTAATAATGCTATCTCTATATTGCTAATCCCTAAATTCCTCAACTTCTTTGCCATAATTCCTTAAATTCTATATTCATTAAAGTCTCTTACGTAATCTGAGTTTGATCTTTCTAGGACTCTGATTGTAACAATGGATGTTCTACATGTTACACATATTACATGTGTTTTTTAAAATCACTCCAATCATTTCTTTTCAAGCTATGATAGTAAATGAAATCCTATATAAACAGCACTTATCAGAAGAGGACCAATAAGGGAGGTAAGTCACCGTCACCTACCTCAAAAACATTGCAGTAGCTACAATTTAGCAGTTAAAGAATTAGCTTCCATATCACTAAGATTAATGGGGAACACGAATAACAAGATCTCCTTAAAACTTTCTACAATATAGAATGTTCACTAATGCCAATAAAATTAAACTAATCTTAGCACTAGATCATTTTGTATGAACAGTCATTTCTACTCCCAAGTGTCTGTCATATCACTGTGTTATTTTCAATAGATAGCAGGGATGGAGATTTATTACACAGTTTACTGCACCAACAGTTTATGCTGATCTCAGCAGTGTTGCCAAGCAAAAAGAATTATGAGGGCAGCATTTGTTCTACACAAAAATATCTAAGCATATTTCTCACTTATTTAAATTTGCTCATGTAAACCACTTTCTACAGATAAGTGAACAGTAAATGTGTTTGCAATGTGTTACTGCATTCCTACCCACTGCAGACAAGATGGGAACCATGTTTCCATAAATAAAAAGCGACAAACCATGTCATTGCTCTCCTCTTTAACTCCTCTCCTCATGAGCGTATGTATGGTGGAGGAAGGTTCTGCTTCACACAAGGCAGGGGAACTGAATATTGATAGAATTTGCTGTCAGCAAGTTTGTGGATGAACGTTTCAGCACAGAACACAAAGGTCATGTTCGCTCTAAATTCAGCAGGTTTAATTTGATTTGGTTAATTATAAATATAGTGCTTGCAAAAGTAAGTCAAGAAAAAAGAACCACATTACAAGGAATCCATATACTATTTAAGTTTCACCCATGTTCTCTCCAGAGTGGAGTTTGTTATAGCCTTAGGGCACCAGAAGAGTTACACAATCCCTTTGGTATGGAATCCAAATTTAAAATAAGTTAATGTAGCTTACTTTTTAAAAAGTCTGCATATGTTATTAAATCATTTGTAAATGTCTTTGATAATATAGACTGCATAAACTTTAGGAGTAAAATAAAAAATGTTGTTGAGACTTGATTCCTTATGGAACCTAAAATTTATCCTCGGTATCTTACATAAGTCAAAGTCATAGTAAATTCTGAGAGACTGCTCAAAAAAGTGAGTATATTACCTCCACTGCTATAGGATTTTTCTTCACTTATATGCTAATTATATGCAAGATCTTAGGCAAAATATTCACTTCATTATCTAGATCTGGCATCTACAAATATATTTTAAAGATACCAGCCATCTCAAGTAGAAAATATAGTTAAGGACCTCCTTCTCTTTCTATTATACTGCATTGAATTTATAGAAAATAAATAACTCGATAAAAGAGATTTCGTGACAATAAAGTCTTGAAGAACATACAATTAAAAGCTGAAATAAAAAATAACTTCAGAGTTAAATAAAAACCATTTTGTAATCTAGATGCATAGTTTAAGAATTTATTTTTACAGATGGAAAGGCTAATTTAAGTCATTATTTATTTCTATTATAGAATCAGATTATATAT
Organism: Physeter macrocephalus; assembly: GCF_002837175.3. Taxonomy (NCBI): domain Eukaryota; kingdom Metazoa; phylum Chordata; class Mammalia; order Artiodactyla; family Physeteridae; genus Physeter; species Physeter macrocephalus. Next base: position 32,328,072 of record NC_041218.1, read on the forward strand.
TATAGTGCTAGACACTCTAAGAGACAAAAATATAAAGCACCACTACTCAAAAAGGTGTCATTACAGAGATAAGATGTATTCACATAGTCCCACAAAAATGATTAAATAACTGACAGTATATGACTATGATACGATAGTATATTGCTGTGAGATGATGTCTTAGTTTAGATTTTCAAGCCATGTGTTCACATCCTTGATTCAGTATTGACTCCTGTTGTAGGAGAGCTTACATATATATTATTTGACTTTAATTCTTACAACAGATTTTGTCGTAGATGGAACTGAGTCTTAGGTTTGAAGACCAAATCATGGTTTCAGAGCTCAAAGAGTAGCCCTCGCTCATCACAACTAGAGAAAGCCCACACACAGCAACGAAGACCCAACACAGCCAAAAATAAATAAACAAAATAAATTTATTTTTTTTAAAAATGGCAGGGCATGGGTTCAAATCCAATCTCACAGTGGAAAACCTGGGATTGCATTTACCACTCATTGAGTCAGGGTTTAGGCTTTTATCCCATTAGGCTGAAGGCTGAAGGCCAGGACCCAGATACTCATGGCAAGACTGAAAGGTGACTTTCTCCGTGGCCTCGCATGAAGGGTTATATGCTAACTGGCACCATGAAAGAATGACAGCATAAAATACAAATAGATTCAGAACAATACAGGCTGGTGGTTCTTAGGAAAGAATAAAGTCAACAGCTCTGAATATGTATGTGAGTTTTGACTAAGAAATAACAAAGACTCTAGGCTTTTTTTAAAAAAACTGGGGTATAAGTAGCCCATAAATATGAACACCTGAAGGCTATAGGAAGTGATTAGTCTCACCTACCAGTGGTTCCTCAGGCTTAAAGTAGCCCCCAAATAAGTTTCAAATCCTAAGGGAGGAGAACAAGAAAACATTTGGTGCCTAAGATATAAAAAAGTAGTCAAAGTGCATGGAGTTAGAAGGCTGATATTTCCAAATAATGTAAATTTTATTAGGAAATAAAGTGATGTATTATTCATATACTGAATACTTGCTTTAGATTTTTCTACACACCTGAATAATATTAACTAAAATTAGAAAAGTTAACATTTGATATGTATTAGAATTTACTAGATTTTAGTTAAAACTTCCAGTATGATTCTGGGAGAAAAAGAGTATTCTCATACAATGTATAAATTATAACATGTTTAAAGGAACATAAAATTGCATTAGGAAATCTACAAGTTATTTTCATATTTTTCCCCAAAGAAGTAGCAAAATTTCCAGTGTCAATTTTAGAAAAACGTGTATTCTTTCAGTCAGTTAACCAACACTTTTAAATGTATTATAAACTATGAGGAAAACTATGTACTGGCATATCTCTTTTATTGCATTTTGCAGATAATGCACTTTTAGAAGTGAAAGGCTTGCAGCAACCTTCAGTAAAATCTATTGGAGCCATTTTTCCAACAGCATTTGCTCACTTCATGTCTCTGCATCACATCATCACATTTGGTAATTCTCACAATATTTTAAGCTTTTCCATTATTATTTTATTCGTTAGGGTGACCTGTGATCAGTGATCTTTGATGTTACTACTACCACTCACTGAAGGCCCAGATGATGGTTAGCATTTTTTTTAGCAATAAAGTATTTTTTAATTAAGTTATATACGTTGTTTTTTTAGACATAATGCTATTGCACACTTCATAGACTACAGTATAGTGTAAACATGACTTTTATATGCACTGGGAAACTAAAAGAATTGTGTGATTTGCGTAATTGCAATATTTGCTTTATTGTGGTGGTCTGGAACTGAACCCCCAATATCTCCAAGGTGTGCCTGTGTGTAAATTAGTTTGAAAAATACAATTACATTTCCTGATACAAGAGTATAATCATCAGTTTTATTTGTGAAACTCATATGCCACCTATTGTTTAGAAAAATAAATAACATCATCTTTGTTAGAATTCTATTTTTACTAACAATTTGCATGTCTGTGGAGAAATGTGAACATTGTACATGTAGAAAAGAGCCTGACTCTCCAACTGTGTAGAATACTTAGAGGTTTCAAGGACATAAAAACTTTAATGAAGCTCTCTGAAATTTATATGAGGTGGGAAGAAATGAACTGTTCTTAAGTACTCATACCTTCAGAGGAGTGCATTTTGCCCTAGGAATTATTTTTATATGTATATATTTTTAATTAAACTTTTAATTTTCAGATCATTGTCATTTCACATGCAGTTGTAGGAAATAATAGACAGGCCTTATTTATCCTTTTTTTTTTTTTTTTTTTGAGAGGAATTATTTATCCTTTACCCTGGCTTCCCACATGCAAAACTATACTTCAATAACCAAGATATTGACATTGATAGGGTCAAGATAGAAAACATTTTCATCATCACAAGGATACATTGTGTGGCCTTTTTATAGCCACACCCACTTTCTTCACACCTCCCAGCACCTCCTTAATCCTTTGCAACCACAAATCTGGTCTTCATTTGTATAATTTTGCATTTAAACAATGTTATATAAAGGGAATCATACAGTATGTAACCTTTGAGGACTGGCTTTTTCACTCATCATAACTCTCTGGAAATTCACCCAGATTGTGGTATATATCAATAATTCATTCTGTTTTACCGCTGAGTAGTATCCCATGATGTGGACGTATCACAATTTATTTAACCATTAACCCACCCCTTGAAGGATACCGAGGTTGTTTCCAGTTTGGGGCTATCACAAATAAAGCTGCTATGAACTTTTGTGTGAACATCAGTTTTTGTTTCTCTGGGATAAATGCCCAGGCGTGCTATTGCAGGTTTGTATAGTAGTTACATGTTTAGTATTTAAAGAAACAGCTAAATTATTTTCCAGAGTGTCTCCTCCATTCTACATTCCCAGCAGCAATGTATGAGTGATCCCATTTCTGTGTATCCTAACCAGCACTTGACATTGACTCTTTTTTATTTTAGCCATTCTGATAGGTGTGTAGTGGTATCTCATTGCAGTTTTAATTTGCGTTTCCCTAATAATGTTGAAAATCTTTTCATGTACTTATTTGCCATCTGTATCTCCTCTTTGGTGATATGTCTTTTCATGTATTTTGTCCTTTTTCTGGCTGAATTACTTTTTTTTTTTAAATGTTGAGTTATGAGAGTTCTGAATATATTCTAGATACTAATAGTGTTTTGTCAGATATGTAATTTGCAAATATTTTCTTCCAGATTGTAGCTTACTTTTATCCTTAACAGAGATTAAAGCAGGGTCTTTCACAGAGCAAAAGTTTTAAATTTTTCAAAGTCTAATTTATCAATTTTTCCTTTTATACACCATGCTTTTGGTGTCAGGTCTGAGAACTCTAGCCCTAGAGTACAAAGATTTTCTCCTTTTTTTCTTCTCCTAAAATTGTTATGTTTTACATCTTACATTTAAGTCCATAATCTATTTTTTAGTTTATTTTCATATAAGGTGTGAAACTTAGGGCAATATTTATTTTTTTGCCTATGGATGTCCAGTTGCTCCAGCACCATTTTTTTAAAAAGTTTATCTTTCCTCCATTGAATTGATTTTACACCTTTGTAAAAAAATCAGGCATATTTGTGTGGGTCTATTTCTCTGCTCTCTCCTCTATTACATTGTTCTATATGTCTGTCTCTCCAGCAGTACCACAGAGTCTTGATTACTGTAGCTATATAAAAGTCTCTAAATCAGGTAGAATGATTCTTCCCACTTTATTCTTTTTGCAAAATTGTTTTAGCTATTCTAATTCCTTTGCCTTTCCATATAATTTTAGAAGCTTGTCTATATCTATAAGAAATATTGCTGGTATGTTGATGAGATTGCGCTAAATCTGTATCTACTTCAAGAGAACTGTCATCTTTACTATGCTGAGTCTTTCAATCTACAAACATGTGTCTGCATTTATTGAGATTTTCTTTGATTTCTCTCATCAGCATTTTGTAGTTTTCAATAAACGAGTTCTGTAGATGTTTTGTTAAGTATTTTATTTATGAAATAGTATTTTTAGTTTTTATTGAAGTATAGTAGATGTACAATATTATGTTATAGGTGCACATATAGTGCTTCATAATTTTTTAAGGTTATACTCCATTTATAGATATTATAAAATATTGGCTATATTCCCTGTGTTGTACAATATATCCATGTAGCTTATTTTATACATAATAGTTTATACCTCTTAATCCCCTACCCTTATATTGCCCCTCCCCCCTTCCCTCTCCCCACTGGTATCCACTAACTTGTTCTCTATATGTGTGAGTCTGCTTCTTTTGTGTTGTATTCACTAGTTTGTTGTATTTTTTAGATTCCACATATAAGCGATATCATACAGTATTTGTCTTTCTCTGTCTGAATTATTTCACTTAGCATAATACTCTCCACATCCATCCATGTTGCTGCAAATGGCAAAATTTCATTCTTTTTTATGGCTGAGTAGTATTCCTGTGTGTGTGTGTGTGTGTGTGTGTGTGTGTGTGACTTCTTCTTTATCCATTCATCTGTTGATGGACACTTAGGTTGCTTCCACATCTTGGCAATTGTAAGTAACACTGCTATGAACATTGAGGTGCATGTATCTTTTCAAATTATTGTGTTTGCTTTTTCAGATATATACCCAGGAGTGGAATTGCTGGGTCATATGGTAGTTCTATTTTTAGTTTTTCGAGAAACCTCCATACTGTTTTCTACAGTGGCTACACCAATTTACATTCCCACCAACAGTGTACGAGGGTTCCCTTTTCTCTACATCCTTGCCGATATTTGTTATTTGTGTTCTTTTTGATGAGAGCCATTCTGACAGATGTGAGGTGACTGCTCACTGTGGTTTTGATTTGCATTTCCATGATGATTAACAATGTTGAACATCTTTTCATGTGCCTTTTGGCCATCTGCATTTAGTATTTTTAATTTCATGTCCACATGTTCATTGCTAGTGTATAGAAATACTATTTTTTGTATGTTATTTCATATCTTGCAAACTTGACAAACTCACTTATTAGTTCTAGTAGATTTTGTGTAGATTTCTTTAGGTTTTGTATGTATGTGATCATATCATCTACAAATAGGGACAATTTTATTTTTTCCTTTCTAATTTTTATACATTTTATTTCCTTTTCTTGTCTTTATTGCACTGGCTAGAACTTCTAGAGCTACGTTGAATAAGCCATCTGATTCTAGAATTTTCTTTGTGGGCAGGTATTTAGCTATATATCTTTAATAGATAGATATCTATTTATGTTATATATTCTTGAGTGAGCTTTAATGGTTTATGTCTTTTAAGAAGTTTGTATGTTTCATCTATGCAATTAAATTTACTGGTATAAAGTTATTGATAACATTCCCTTTCAATCCATTTAATGTCTGTATGATCTGTAATGATGCCTCCTTGTTTCATTTCTGATATTTATAATTTATGTCTTCTATTTTATCATTCTGGCTATAGATTTAGTAATTTTAGTTTCAGTGATTTTTGTTGCTATCTCATTGATTACTGCTTTTCATTTATTTCTTTCCTTATGCTTTCTTTGTACTTTTTCACCTAGTTTTTAAGGTGTAATCGTTTGTTTGAGACAATTTGTTTGTTTGAGACAATTTGTTTGAGACAATTTGTTTGAGACAATTCTTCTCTATTAATATAAGCATGGATAGCTATAACTTTCCCTCTAAATACTGTTTTAACTGTCCTGCTAAAGCTGCTTCAGAAGCATCCCACAAATTTTGATAAGTTTTCACTTCATTTTCTTTTAATTCAATATATTTTCTAATTTACCTTGTGATTTTTTGTCATATAGTTAATTAGAAGTATGATGTTTCATTTCCAAATACTGAAAGACTTTCTAGATATATTTTTGTTGGTTTCAAGTTTCTTTATTGCCATTAGAACATACTTGTGATATTTTAATATTTGTAAATCTCTTGAGATATACATTATGGCCCAGAATATGGCAGTCTAGGTGAATGTTCTATGTGCACTTGAAAAAAAATTGTATTCTACTATTGCAGGTGGAGTGTTCTATAAATGTCAATTATATCAAATTGGGTGATAGTGTTTCTATATCCTTGCTGATGTTTTTATCTACTTGTTCTATAAATTATTGAGAGAAGAGTATTGAAGTTTGGAACTATAATTGTAGATTTGTCTCTCTCTCTTTTTAATTGTATCAGTTTTACTTAATGTATTTTGAAGCTCTGTTACTATATACATACACATTTAGGGTTGGAAGTCTTCTTCATTAAATAAACCCTTTATTATGCATAGTCTTTCTTTATCCCTGATAGTATTTCTTGTTCTGAATCTACCTCATCTAACATTAACAAGGCTGCTCTAATTTTCTTTTGATTCATTTACGTGGCATATTATTTTCTTGTTTTATTTTTAATCCTTCTTTGTCCTTGTTTTAAAGGTGTTTTATAGAGAGCATAGAATTGGGTCTTGCTTTTTTATTTGATATTGACTTTCTCTGCCTTTTAATTGGGGTGTTTAGATCACTTACATTTAACAAATTATTGATATATTTAAATTTAAATCTGCCCTATGTTACTTGTTTTCTAATTATCCCCACTTTTTTGGCCTTTTTATCTCTTCCTACCTTCTTTTGGAATAACTGAATATATCTTTTAAATGGTTTTATTTCATCTCCACTATTTACTTTTTGGGTATATTTATTTTTTTTAATTTTGTGGTTGCTCTTTTATTTAATACACATACACACACACATTATCACAGTCTATCTTCCAATAATATTTCAACATTTCATATGTAATATAAGAACCTTGTATTAGTACACTTTTATATCCTCTCTACTCTGGGTTTCAAATCAAGATATCCATAAGCTGCATTCTTACCTCATGCTTAGGGGTCTCTTCCAAGCTCATATATGGGCTGGAAGAATTCAGTGGTTTGTCTACAAGACTAAGATCTCTTTTTTTCTTGCTGGCTCTTTGTTAGGGGATGCCCTCAGCTCCTAGAGTCCATTCTCATATTCTTACCACATGGCCCCTTCATCTTCAAAGCCAGCAGAATTTCCCTCTCTTCAAATCTCTCTCATGTTTACATCTCTGACCTCTTCTGTGTCTGACCTCTAGATCTAGACTTAAAGGACTCATGTGATTAGATCACGCCAAAAACGGGATAATCTCCCTTTTGTTCTTTAAGGTAGTATAATCACAAGAACAGTATGTCATTATATTCACAGGTTCCATCCACACTCAAGGCATAGATAACTGAGGGCCATCTTATAATTCTGCCTATCACACAAGGCATGCAGACTCATATAAAACATAATTTCTTAAAGAAGAAGGATAAGAGTTTTCAGTCTGTAACCTCTCCAGTTAACTAAAAAATCTTATTGGACTGTAAGATGTTTTTTTGTCTTATACTCCCATGTCTAGTACAGGCCTGACATATAATGGGAGCTCAATAAGTATTTGTTGAATGAAACACCTGACTTATTTTTGTGACTAATAGAATTCTAAAGTGTACCTTGATTAATGTTATTCCCCAGTGCCCTCAGTTGCTTAATTGCTCAAAGCAATCAGGTGTTCTAGGTTCTACTTGTAATAGTTTGCTGCTGGTTGAATGCTTCAACAAAATCCCAAATGGAATAATAGTTCCTAGTAAAAGAAGCACAACACCACTTACTATTTCCCTGCATTATGAGAACTCTAAATATGAAAAAGGAAAAAGGAAAAAATCAGTCAACACACATGCATGTATAATCTAGGTCTGTACATTGATCATAAAAATCAGGAAGTAAGATCTATGGGACACTTTCTTAGAATCTTGTAGACAAAATCAGAGGTGGTGCTTCTAGGTAGCTGACACACATTGCAAAATAAAGCACCATTTCTATTCTCTCAGGTCATTTTTAATCCAATTTTTTTTCCTCTTGGACACATTTTTAATGCCCTTTCCATTTCAACTTTGTCTAGTTGCCTCTTTGTCCCAGCTCCTTCTGTTCCTTCCAAGCTATTTCTTCTTTCTACCTATTCAGGTATTCCCCCAACTCTGTAATGATCCCCACCCATCCTTTCTCTCCATGTATCCTTTTCCCCTTTCCCCTTCACTTCTCCATCTCATTAGACCCCTTGATCTCCTCACCTATCCTATCTACAGGTTCATCTTCTCTCCCCAAGTAGTACTGGTTCTTTTAAATAATTATTGCTTACTTTTATATAAATTAGTTTTTCATTCTTAGTTCCTGAACAATTTGCTTTATCTATGGTAAGGATAAATATCTCTAATATCAGCCTACAAGGACAAAACAAAAAAAAGATTAAGCATTTTAATCCTACATAATCTGAACTGGTACACACTAATGGAAACATACATTGCTCCAGAATATCTCTGATTAATTTCCATCTCTATTTCTAGATATCTTACATAGAACCCTATTTTATAAAACTGAGCAGTACTTAGGTTGTCCACTAGATGGCAAACAATTACATTAAGAGACTGACAACAGAAAACAAAATTTATAGAATTATAGATCTTCTTAAAAAGAAAAGGCAGATTTTTTTTTCTTTCTTACAAATGAAGCAAGTACTAAATAAAATATCTTAAAACCACCTTAGGGCTTCCCTGGTGGCGCAGTGGTTGAGAGTCCGCCGGCCGATGCAGGAGACACGGGTTCGTGCCCCGGTCCGGGAAGATCCCACATGCCGCGGAGCGGCTGGGCCCGTGAGCCATGGCCGCTGAGCCTGCGCGTCCGAAAAAAAAAAAAAAACCACCTTAAATCTTTATCCAGGAAGAAAATCCTTCCAAATTCCTATTCCCTTATAATTATTTATGAATCAGAAACAAAACAAAAATAAATAGAAGAATGGCTATGCAGAGGAAATGTTTCTCAGTTATGGAGACTAAGCAATAGGTCCACAAGTATTAATAATTGAAGTAGGAATAAATAAAATGAAAATGTACCATAAGAAGCCCTGTGAGTAAAATGGTCTAGATTTTAAAACACTATAATCACTTAGGAGTAAAAACTTTGTCTAGAAGGGAAACATTAATGATCATAAAAAGAGGAAATATTCAAATAGTATAACAGTTCAGTGAAGGATGAATATATTATTAGGGATAGAGTCAATTACTATAAGGAATCACCGACTTAAGATCTATTGAACCAAATTGAAGTCATCTCTGCATACTCCATCATATGCAATAACATGATGAATAATAGGTCAATAGCCTTATATTTCAGATGTTCATGTAAATCAATAAACAAGTGGGGCTTCCCTGGTGGCGCAGTGGTTGAGAGTCCGCCTGCCGATGCAGGGGACACGGGTTCGTGCCCCGGTCCGGGAAGATCCCACATGCCGCGGAGCGGCTGGGCCCGTGAGCCATGGCCGCTGAGCCTGCACGTCCGGAGCCTGTGCTCCGCAACGGGAGAGGCCGCAACAGTGAGAGGCCCATGTACCACAAAAAAAATAATAATAATAAGTGGAAGTACATCAAACTAAAGGGCTTCTGCACAGCAAAAGAAACAATCAACAAAATGAAAAGGCAACATATGGAATGGGACAATATGTTTACAAATCGTATGTCTGATAAGGGATTAATAGACAAAGAACTTATACAACTCAAGAACAATAAAGCTAACAACCTGATTAAAAACGTACAGAGGAACTGAGCAGACAGTTTTTCAAAGAAGACATAAAGATGGCCATCAGGTACATGAAAAGAGGCTTGATATCACTAAGCAGCAGGGAAATGCAAATCAAAATGAGATATCACTTTACACCTGTTAGGGTGGCTATCATCAGAAAGTACTTCTCCACAAGATATCTGTTATTACACAGGGAAAAAAAGATATTATTATGTTAAGGGTCTTGAGATGGGAGATTATCTTGGATTTTCTAGGTGGACCCAAAGCAAATACAAGAATCCTTATATGTGAATAAGGGAGGCAGGAGAGCCAGAGAAAGAGATGTGAAGCAGAAGCAGAGATCAGAGTAATTCGATATCTGGGAGTCAGGAGCCAAGCAGTGTGGGCAGCATCTTGAAGCTAGAAAAGGCAAGGAAACAGATGCTCCCCTAGAGCCTCCAGAAAGGAACACATTCTGCTGATATCTTGATTTTAGCTTTGTGAGATCCATTTTGGACTTCTGACCTCTAGAACTGTAAGATTAAAAACTTGTGGTGTTTTAAGCCACTGTGCTTGTGATAGTTTGTTACAGCACCAATTAGAAACTAATGCAACTCCGTAGAGAAGAAATGTCAGGTATGTATGTATGTACGTATGTATGTATGTATTTATTTGCTGTACGCGGGCCTCTCACTGTTGTGGCCTCTTCCGTTGCGGAGCACAGGCTCTGGATGCGCAGGCCCAGCGGCCATGGCTCACGGGCCTAGCCGCTATGTGGCATGTGGGATCTTCCCTGACCAGGGCACAAACCTGCGTCCCTTGCATCGGCAGGCAGACTCTCAACCACTGCACCACCAGGGAAGCCCTCAGGTATTTATTTTAAAGCAAGAAGGTAATTACCTAAACCTGAGTAAGATTCACTTACATCTCAGAAAAGACTGCAGGATAAAAGCATTCATCTTATATTACACATAATGAAAATTTGTTTCCTTGTAAGCTGGTAAAATAATTGTGGAGAAAGGCCTGATTTCTTGACAACTATTTGGATGAACACATTGCCAGTGGGATACACACTGTGAAAGTGACAAGTCTCTTCCAAGTTTCACTGGCAAGAGGAAAATAATCCTACATAACAAAAGAGACCAATGGGGGGTGCAAGACTGAGCTGCTATGGGACAATTAGGGGATGGGGGGAATGTGGAAACCAGAATAGGACAAGAGTACTTGTCCTGGGGACTGAGTGAATGAAATGCCAGGAGCTGTATGCTGTGACCCTCTCCCCATGGTTTCTGTATTAGTCAATTTTTGGTGGGACAATAAACAATCCCAAAGTCTCAGTCGTTTAAACAATGAACAGTTATTTCTCACTTATGAGTATTGGCTGTGGCTCTGCTGGGCCTACCTGGGTTCCTGATATCAGTTAGGCTTTAGTTTAGATCTGCACTGAGTCTCATGCGGGAACCCAGGCTGAAGAAGTAGCTGCTATCTAAGCATGCTGTACTCATGTAGGATGGTAAGAGTGCAAGAGGGTGATGGCCTTCTGCTAGAAAAAGGCAACCTGTCACTCCCACCCATGGAAGTCACATAGGTAAGCCAAGTCAGTGGGAAAGGGAATAGGGTCAGGGAGAAAGAGTGGATACTGATGAACAATATTACAATCTACTATAATCTACTATAAAACTACAGTCATACTAGGAAAATAATAAAAAACCTGGTGTCATGTGAAATTTGGTGAAAGCTAGAGTGCCCTGTGAGTTTTGCATTAAGGTCTGCACAGAACTGAAACAGTAAGCCCAGGAGAAAAACAGCAAAAGAAAAAACTGGTTACCGTTTTATTTATTCAACCCAAAGTAAAAGGAAAGTAAACTAACATTTTTATAAGTGACATCTCTTTATCAGGTACTGTGCTGAATAATTTCATTCTCATTTACTTTCACAACAGGTTTTTCAGATGAGGGAACAAGTTCCGAAAGGTTGAGATTCTTGCCCAAGTTCCTATAGTTTGTGTTCCATGATGCTAATCCAGGAATGTAGCATTAAGGAAAGCTGAAAAACTAAGGAGCAGAGGGTCTCTGAGTGAGATCAGTGGGCATAGAAATTGACTCTTTAGCAAGAGAAGACTAGACAAACACAAAAAGATGGCACCCTCCATCAAAACTGGGAAGGACTTGTTTTATATGGAAATGAGGTTAAAACAAGCTGGATCTATAGCCCAGGCAAAGACATGGTCCGTGGGTTTCTGGAAGACAGTAGGGTAGCATCAGCACCCAGGAGATGGCTGGTGCCAGCAGAGGCTACAGTTTTAGAGAGATAATGAAGGGAACAAATTCAGCAGAATTTGTGACGGAGCTAAGACAGGGCCACCCCTAGCCCATTAGAAATACCCTTGAAAATTAGAAATGTGCCCTTTCTTCCTTTGGCACAGACCTGTGTCAGAACACATACTTTGGCCAGTACCACCTGCTCCCTCCAAGAGGGTGGCCTTCACAACCTATGGCATCACCCTAGTTTGGTTGGGATGAGAAGGGGAAGGGTAAAGTTGGAGGATTCAATCATAAAGAAGGATATTCCTACAAGCCGTCCACATGAGTGAGAAAAGTAGTCTATTTACATCGCTGCCTAGAGGAAATTTAAATATTCACCTAAAGTTGGATATATATTAAATAGGTGTTTTCTGTTGTTAAACTTCTTAAGAGTAAATGTGCTCTATTTTAGACATTACCAGGCACACTAAAAAGGAATTCTCAATGTAATAGCATTCTAAGATTTTAAATACTTGAGAGAATTAAAAACAATGAGCTGGCAATTAAACTCAAGTCAAATATTGCTATACTATACCTGCCCTACAACATACTGTTTTAAAGTATGCATTTTCCCCAAATGGGTAGTAAATACAAATTCAATTATAAAATATCAAAGTTCTTTCTCTATCCTATCTAGTTTCTTATGAGATGTCCCATGTCAAAATTCCATCCAGCCTTCAGGACCTGATTCAAACCCTCTCTTCTCCACCAACGTTAACCTTGGTCAAGCTTCCATAAATGATCTCTCCGTCCTCTGATTCTTGGGTCCTTGGCTTGTGTCTCTATTATGAATTAACTTTTATTATGATGGGTACATTTTGTTTGGAACACCCAGAGAAACTTTACTTATGAAGGCAAGCCCAGCCGAAAGGTTTCTCTTTTATTTTGAATCCCCTCTGACCCACCCTAACCTGCTGTAAGTATTAATAGTTTATCACTCCCTCTCCCATGCTAATATTGGGTTGGCCAAAAAGTTCGTTCGAGTTTTCCCATGCCATCTTAGGGAAAAACCCGAATGAACTTTTAGGCCAACCCAGTAGTAAAGGCCTGATCCTCATTAACTTGGAAGTTGACAAAGATTGGGGTGGGGGGCAGACTAAACATTTGTGAGATCATTGAGGGCAGAGAATATAAGATACCTTTTTCTTCTTTGTACCCTAGTACATAATATAGAATTGAGATCAGAGGTTCTCAGCCTGGGCACTGTTGCCATTTGGGGCCCGATAAGGACTTGTATGGCGCTGTCCTGTGCATTACGGGCTATTTAGCAGTATTCCTCCATAGTGTTGACAACCAAAATTCTCTCCAGACATTGCCAAATATCCTCTGGGGGACAAAAACTTGCCACCAGTTGAGAACCACTGATCTAAACCGTAGTGAAAATTAAATGCGTGTTGAGTTGCTGTCAGGAATTGTCAGGTTTTTCCTCCCCTTTGACTCTTCCACACCTCCTAGCACTAGTGGGGAGTTCAACAACTATATTTAAATGAATGAATGGTTTAAATACATTGCAAATAATGCAAAAAGCTTTCCTCTGAGCCATTAAAAATCGAGTTTATAAGGATGATATATATTCATTTGTTCTTGAGAGAGATGGTATGGTATATTGATTAATGCAGCAAATTCTGGAGTCAGACTGGGTAGGTTCATATCCAGAGTGCAGGGGTTCACATCCCAGCTCTCAGCTTCCTAGCTCAGGAACTTTGAGCAAGTCATTTAACGTTGCTGCACCTCAATATCCTCATCATAGAATGAGGATACAAATAGTACTTACCTAAACAAGACTGTGAAGGCTACATGAGTTAAGATACGTGAAATGCTTGGAATAGTGCCTGACATGCTTCAGTTATTATGTATTCAGCAAATTGAATACTTTACTCCAGGCATTTTATAAGTGATGGGGATTTAACTTTGAACAAAAAGTTCAAGCACTCATGGAGTTTGCAATCCAAAAGGCAAGGAGGAAAGGGACAGAAAATAAAGCACTGTAAGAGATGAACAGCAGGGCAGCCACAGAAGGCTGCGCTGAGGTCCCATGTGAGGCGAGGAAGCTGTCCCAGGAGACAGCTAAAGAAGAGTCTTCCAGGGAATAGTCCTGAAGCCAGACCATGCTGCATGTGTTTAAGGAATGGCAAGCAGCACAGTGAAAACTGTGAACTATATACTGTGTCTTTAAAAAGCAAAATGCAAAATTATAAATTTCCTCTGAGGTAAAAAAAAAGCTAAGCAAATTTTAAAAGACTACAAAAACATGCCCAAAATTTGACAAATGTTTTGTTTGGGTGATGAAACTATGGGTGATGCATTTTTTTTCCTTTTCTATAATACCCTGGATACGTATTAATATAGTATTTCTAAAAAATCAAAAAGACTTTATCAATGATGGTCCTTGTAAATGAAACAGAATTTCCATTTGCACAGGATTATTTCTATTTTTTCCTCTATTTTGTAGCTGAAATGTTAATATTTTTACTTTATTTGTATGTTCTAATGCGTGCTTAAGACAGTATGTTGCAAAGTTTACTTTTACTAATATCTCATTTAATATTTTGACTAAAAAGTTTTTCTCTGCCCATATGCTTAACACAAATTTCTTTTTTTCAACTGATGGGTCACAATATAGATGTTTGTCTTTTGAAATTTCTTCACATCTTCTAAGGTGAAAATGGCTCTCCATTTACCAAACTTTTCTTCATTGAGTAGTCAGCAAAAATTCTGTGATAGTTCACTTAACTGCTCTTTCAAAATAGACTTTTCTAATCCAAGCAGCAGCAAAGGATTTGTAGAAATGAGGTTACACGTCTGGAAAATAAGTGATATTTTTAATGTCTTCATTTATGTTCAAATATTTTCACTCCTAAGTATATTTCTTAAATTCTATGTCTCAGCTACAACACAATTATAATTTAGCATTGATACTTCTGCATTTTATAGTCATTTTAAAATAAGTTACCCCCTTTGAATCTGACAGAAATATAACTTTTTAAGTTTGCCATCTTTTGCAGCGTCTTCTGATAATTTTCTTGACCTAATATTTCTATTATGCTTTGATACATTATAGTGAAATTTAAAAATTCACTAGAAACTAGAAACATATATTGCCAGGGTAAAAGGATTCAGGATGGTTTTGTTTGCCCTCAGGAGATACACAAAATGTAGGAGAGGTGTTTCTATAGGTTCTACTGCTTTATTTCCCTAAAGAAATGAAATGTAAAATCACGGAAATTCTTTACTTTGTATAGCTGTGTGGACATTAAAAAAGAGACAGAAGAGAAGTTGTAGGAGAGGGAGATATGAAGATGTAGATCAAGAGTCCAAAAAGCCAAAATTTCATGAAAGATTGTATAAGATTAAGTTTATAAAAGGGAAATTAGGGAAATTTGCTCTTAAATTTACTCACCTAGAATCAATAGGGCCAGGCATTGTTCTAAGTGTCATAACTATACATTTGGGGGGATAGAGAGTGTTTGAACAGCTGTGGCATTTAAATGATCTCCTATTCTCATCAGGCTCTCTTTCTTTTTTTTTTCTTTTTTACACTATAGGTGAAGGGTAGGGTGGAAGTGTGGTTGCTGGTGAATATAGAGAATAAATGTATGACATTTTAGTTCATCCAACATTTTTTAAATGCCAACATAAGACATATTCACTCACATACACAAAAGTTGTGTTTTACAGACCTAAATAACTATGTATTTTTTAAAATAAGCACCAAAAATTATTTTAATGCATGGTGTTTTCAAATCTTCCCAAATACTGTTACTTAATTTTAAGTTTTATGTAATGATTAGGTATATATTATATTAACTATTTTCAAATATACTTATGTGAAGTATTTTGAGAATAAAATAAAAAATATACTAATATTTGTATAACTTGAAAATCTCTATATACATGCAAAAAAGTGTTTTTTATAACTATTCAAGAGACTGAATAAAAATGTCTTAATCATTCAGTATATTCTTACATTACATTTTCATTCAACAGTGTCAGAATATTTTAATCACCAATATTCCTAAGAACGGTGCTTAAAAATATTTAGCATTTCAAAATAGGAGAAAATTTCAAATCTAGATATTATTTGCAAAAGCCGTGTCCCTTCTTAAAAACCAAACAAATAAAAATCAACAAGGAAAACTACTTGTTCATTTTGTATCTTCTTACCTTCCTCCAGTTCTTCTGTATCAGATATAGAGTCCAAAGTTGTATTTGTAGAGTTAGATATCTGTTTAATGTTCTTCTTTTCATAATTAGCAATTAATTGGTGATATCTATCCACAAAGAGAAAATATATATGAATTCCAGCATTCATAAATATTCAGTTCAATTCATAATACCTAATTATCAAGTCAAAACTGTAGACATTAGCTAATGCCTTTCCAAGCATATCACACACAGCTGACCTCAAGCCTCCTCTCAAGCCAACTCCATCAATAGATGCCATTTTTATTTCACATACTCCCATTTTCTGGTACTTCTTTTTTTCCTATAACCACAGATAAGCCACTGGCAAGGTAGAAAAAGTGGCTTAATTTATACTTGGTGTATTAGATTGCTAGGGCTCCCATAACAAAATACCACAGACTTAGTGGCTTAAACAACAGAAATTTATTTACTTGCAGTTCTGGAGGTGGGAAGTCCAAGATCAAGTGTGCCAGTAGGGCTGGTTTCCTATGAGGGCCACAGGAAGGATCTGTCTGTTCCAGGCCTCTCTCCTTGGCTAGTAGATGACTGTCCTCTTGCTGCCTCTTCACATAAATTTTCCCTCTAATCTCTTCTTCTTATAAGGACACCAGTCAAATTGGATGAGAGACCACCCTAATGCACAGTCATTTTTAACTTAACAACTCTTTAAAGGCCCTTTCTCCAAATGTAGTTATCCAAAATCTGTGGCACTGGGAGAAAGGACTTTAACATGAATTTGGGGGGAACACAGTTCAGCTCATAACACTTGGGCTTAACAGTAAATTGACAAAGTGAAGACAGTTAACTCAGTCTAAGACTGAACCATATCCAGTAAAGAATAAACCTTTTCTCCATGCTTGAAAAGAGCCCATTCTAGCCACTCATTAATAGACATGATTTCAGAATTTCAGTGAAAGGAATGAGGCAATGTATGGGGTAAAGCTAACTGTAAAATAAATATCTAAATATAATTCCCTCATTTGAGACAGTTTGACTTATTTTTAAAAAACTATGTATATGAGAAACATATTTATTTTATGTTTCCACTCCAAATAAAGCAGTAGACCTTAAGTACCAGGAAAGAGAGCTAACAAATGGTACTAAAAAATAGAGGCTGTGTACTCACTATGGTAGATAGGCAATAGCTACTTAACCAACAAAAGTCACAATTAGAGAAAGCTTAGTTCCCATTACAAAAGAAGGGCAAAAACAAAAAAGAGGATGGGGGCATTAGATTGCAGCTGAAAGTCATTTGCAATTTTTATTATATGCTGATAGTGTTCACATCCTAAATGTAATTGCTTAGTCATTAGGAAGTTACCTCTCTTCCCTTTTACCTCTTTGGAAAAAAGAAAAGTAATATAATGCTCTTAGAATTTTCAACATTGGCAATATTAAAGTAGTATTGAGATGATAAAAATTCCATAGTCATTTATTCTTAAATTAGTGATGGAGCAAACTACAAAAAGAATGTTCTAAAAACCACTTAGGGGAGATGAAAGACGATTATGAAATTTCCTACTTATCTACCTACCCAGTAATAGCTTCATAAGACATATAGATGTAAACAAGTTATTTAGATCAATAAGTACTGTTTTCAGACCAATAAATATATTATTGTACAGATATATGTGTCTCCTAGTTTCATATATCCAGAGTTTTTAAGTGATGAATGAACAGTTAGGAACCTCTGTTATAAAGCAAATAATCCTTTTTATACTACAGATATTTACCAGTAATTTATCTCTTTATTTTATTTAAATTTTTAAACATATGGTTTGCTTATACCAAGGTAAAACAAAGTACACATGTCCAATATTGCAAAGACAGAAATACTGTATTCAGTTATGGTTGCCATATTTAATATTTAATAGATTATGAATTCCTTATTTTCTAAAGTTCAATTAAATTAAGACGTTTAAAATAAACGTCTGAATGTGTATATGAAAATTATTTTACTTTCCCTCTCCCTTTCTCATTCTCTCTCCCCCTGTGATTTCCATATGAAATTAATGATTAAAAGGTATTGTTAAAATGTGAATAAAGTAGATGGAAGAAGAATAAGAAAACAATAAACTAGAAAAAATACCTATGCATAATTTAAAATTGCCCTTAAAATTATAAAGAAAATATTCTATATGTTGTTTAAATTCCTTAGCTATAAAATAATTTCTGTTCATTGCATCTTATTTCTCATTGACTATGAAAATCAGAAATTCATGTTCATCATGAAAAGTTTTATCTTTTGGGTATATTGAGAATATACTTAAGAATTCTGAAAAACTATAGTTAGCTAATAACAAATTAACAATAATATTCAAAATGAACAAAATATTTACATTACTAATATGTAAAAACAATGAAAGGGGCTTATGTGGATTAATCATCTTTTGCCCAACTCTATTGCCCATACATTTATTTTCTTTATTGACGTGTAGTTGATGTACAATATTATATAAGTTACAGGTGTACAACATAGTGATTCACAATTTTTAAAGGTTATACTCCATTTATAGTTATTGTAAAATATTGGCTATATTCCCTGTTCTATACAATATATCCTGTAGCTTATTTATTTTATACACTGTAGTTTGCACCTCTTAATCCCCTACCCGTATCTTGCCTCTACCCCCTTTCCCCTCCCCACTGGTAACCACTAGTTTTTTCTCTATGTCTGTGAGTTTGTTTCTTTTTTGTTATATTCACTAGTTTGTTTATAAATTCCACAAATAAGTGATATCATATAGTATTTGTCTCTCTCTGACTTATTTCACTAAGCATAATACTCTCCAAATCCATCCATGTATTGCAAATGGCAAATTTTCATTCATTTTTATGACTGAGTACTATTCCATTGTGCATATATATATATATATATATATATACCACTTTTTCTTCATCCAGGTGATATCTTGCTGTGGTATTTTTCATTTTCATTTGTCTCCAAGTATTTTTTGATTTCCTCTTTGATTTCTTCAGTGCCATTGGTTGTTTAGTAGCATACTGTTTAGCCTCCATGTGTTTGTGTTTTTTGCGGTTTTTTTCTTGTAGTTGATTTCTAGTCTCATAGCATTATGGTGAGAAAAGGTTCTTGATATGATTTCAATTTTCTTAATTTTACTGAGGCTTGCTTTGGCCTAGCATATGATCTATCCTGAAGAATGTTCCATGTGCACTTGAAAAGAACGTGTATTCTGCTTTTGGATGGAATGTTCTTTAGATATCTATGAAGTTGATCTGGTCTAATGTGTCATTTAAGGCTAGTGTTTCCTTATTGATTTTCTGTCTGAATATGATCTGTCCATTGATATAAGTGGGGTGTTAATGTACCCTACTATTATTGTGTTACTGTCTATTTCTTCCTTTATGTCTGTTAATATTTGCTTTATGTATTTAGGTGCTCCTATGTTGTATGCACATATATTTACTATTATTACATCTTCTTTTTGGATTGATCCCTTGATTTTTATGTAATGTCCTTTTTTGACTCTTGTAACAGTCTTTGTTTAAAGTCCATTTTGTGTGGTGTCAGTATTGCTATGCAGCTTTCTTTTGATTTCCATTTGCTGATCTCTACATTGCAAATGCATTTTAACAACCCTACATTTTTATTCTATTCCCTTCACAATTACTATTTTTGATATCATGTTTTATATTTAATTGTTTTGTGTATCTCTTAACTGCTCATTGTGGATATAGATGATATTACTACTTTTGTCTTTTAACCTTCTTACTAGCTTTGTGCGTGGATGATTTCCTACCTTTCCTGTATGTTTGCCTTCACTGATGTGTTGTTTCCTTTTATAATTTTCATGTTTCTAGTTGTGGCCTTTTCTTTTTTGTTTAGACAAGTTCCTTGAATATTTCTTGCAAAACTGGTTTGGTGGTGCTGAACTCTTTTACCTTTTGCTTCTTTGTAAAACTTTTGTTCTCTCCATCAAATCTGAATGAAGGCCTTGTTTTTCCCTTTCATCACTTTAAATATATTGTGCCACTCCTTTCTGGCCTGCAGAGTTTCTGCTGAAAAGTCAGCTGATAGCCTTATGGGAGTTCCCTTGTATGTAACTTGTTGGTTTTCCCTTGCTGCTTTTAATATTCTCTCTTTATCTTTAGTTTTTGCCATGTTGATTACAGTGTGTCTTGGTGTGTTCCTCTCTGGGTTAATCCGTATGGGACTCTCTGCCCTTCCTGGACTTGGAAGCTGTTTCCTTTTCCACGTTAGGGAAGTTTTCAGCTGTTAGGTCTTCAAATATATTCTCAGCCCCTTTCTCTCTTCTCCTTCTGGGACCCCTATAATGTGAATATTAGTGTGGTTGATGTTGTCTCAGAGATCTCTTAAACTCTTTTCATTCTTTTTTTCTGTTCAGCATCAGTGATTTCTACTACTCTATCTTCCAGCTCACTGATCCATTCCTCTGTATCATTTAGTCTACTGTTGATACCTTCTACATGATTGTTCGTTTCAGTCATTGTATTCTTCAACTCTGTTTGGCTGTTCTATATTTTCTAACACCTTGTTAAAAACTTCTAAATTCTCAGTCTGTGCATCCATCTTCTCCTGAGTTCTTTAATCATTGTTACAATCACTACCCTGAACTCTTTCTCAGGTAGATTCCCTATCTACTTCACTTTGTTATTCTGGGATTTTATCTTATTCCTTCATTTGGAACATGTTCCCTTTTACCTCATTTTGCTTAATTCACTTTATATTTTTATGTATCTGGCAGGTTGGTTACATTTCCTTGGATAAGTGGCGCCTATGCATCCCAGCAGTGCACTCTCCTCTTGTCACCTGAGCTATATGCTCTAGGGTGCCCCTTATGTGGGCTGTATGAGTCCTTCTATTGTGGCAGGCTGATTACTATGGGCAGTCTTGTAGGCTTGGTTGGCCCCTGGTCTGGTTCGTTGCCAGGCCCTGCCCCACTGGTTGGCAGGGCCAGGTTATGAGGTGGCTGACTATAGAACCCTGGGGGGCCCTGTGGCTAGTGCTGGCTCCCTAGTGGGCAAAGTCAGGGTCCAGAAGACCCTGGTGCTATTGCCTGCCCACTGGTGGGTGAAACCAGGTCTTGGGGCTAGTGCAAGCCTACTGGTGGGCAGAGCTGGATCCTGGGGTCTGGTTGCAGGTCCCAGGAGTCCCAGAGCTGGTGTCAAATTGCTGGTGGGTGGGGCCACTTCCTGACACAGCTGGCTACAGGGTCCAGGGTGTCTTCAAGCTTGTGTTGGCCTGGTAGTAGGTAGGATCAGGGCCCAGCTGGTCACAGGGCAGGATTTGGCCTGCTGGTGGAGGGGCTGGATTTGTAGGTTGCAGTGCTGTGGTTGTCTTGTGGCTGCTCTCTGCCTGCAGGTGGGTGAGGTTGGTCCCAAGGCTAGAACATGCTTGCTGGTATGTGGGACCAGGTCCCTGGGCAGGGTCTGGCCTGCTAGTGGTGGGCCAGGTCCACAGGCTACAGGGCTGCAGTTGTCTTATGGCTGGTGTCTACCCACTAGTGGGTGGAGCTGGGTACTAAGGTCTCTGGCTGGAGGGCCCTGGAGGTCCCAGGTCTAGTGCCTATGCACTGGAGTGTGGGCCTGGGTCCTGGGCCTTCTGGTGAGCAGGGCCCTGTCCAGGGGCAGCTGTGGGCTCAGGAGGTCTTAAAGTAGCCTATCTGCTATGGGTTGGGCTGTGTTCCTGCCCAGTTAATTAATTGCTTGACCTGAGGCATCCAGCACTGGTGCCTACAGACTGTTGGGCCAGGGCAGCACTGTGTCCTGAGGCTAATAAGCTAGAGGAATGATTCCAGAATGGTGCTTGCCAGCACCAGTGTCCATGTGATAGAACAAGCTCCCAAAATGGCTGCCCCCAGTGTCTGTGTCCGCAGGGTGAACTCTAGTTGCCTCCTGCCTCTCCTGGAGACTCTCCAGGAACAGCAGCTTGTCTGACCCAGGCTCCTTTCAAATTACTGCTTCTGCCCTGGTTCCTGGAGAGTGTGAGACTTTGTGTGCATCCTTTAAGAGAGAAGTCTCTATTCCCCCCAGCCCTCTGGGACTCCTAAAAATAAGCCCTGCTGGCCTTTAAAACCAAATGCTCTGGTGGCTTGTCTTCCTGGTGCAGGACCGCCAGGCTGGGAAGCCCAATGTTGGGCTTGGACCCCTCATTCCCTTGGGAGAACCTCTGCAATTGTAATTATTCTCCCACTTGTGGGTCACCCACCTGGGGGTATGGGACTTGACTATATCATGATTCTGCCCCTCCTACCCATCTAGTTGTTGTTCCTTCTTTACATCTTTAGTTGTAGAAGATTTTTTCTGGTAAATTGCAGTCTTTTTCATCCATGATTGTTTTGTAAATAGTTGTAATTTTGGTGTGCCCATGAGAGGAGGTGCACTCAGGGTCTTTCTACCCAGCCATCACTGCCAATCTCCTCTATTGCCCATATGTTTTATTAATGGTATGTCACTAGTTGCTGGAATCCCTGTTCTGGCATACTTCAAATTCCCATGCCACTGGGAATTTATTAATCTGTAGACTCAGCCTACCTGCAGTTCTTATATTGATTAGGCCCTATATTGCTGTTCTTATATTGACAGCGAAAATCAAGCATCCCTGGATCCATGGGTCCAGAGTTCTTCATGTGTTTACCCTAATGTGTGCTTTGTACTTTGGTGTCCGTGTTTCTTTCCTTATGCTCAAATTCCACACAATTGTTAAAAGATATGCAGTATCACTTACATAGTAAAACCATTGAAAGAAGCATATTCCTCAGCTGTGAATCCATAAATATCTTGACAAGATAGGTTCACCTCTTGCTGAAGAAGAAGACTGACTAAACTTGTTGGTTCGTCACTGAGAGCAATCATAAGGGCTGTTCTGGAGCAAAAGATATAAATGTGTCCATTTATGAATCTTAACCATGTCTTGTACTTTTTAAAAATGAGTCTTCTAAATTTACTGTTTAAATGTATGATCAGGAAAAGAGTTGGGGCAAGAATGTAAAATGTGGGGCAGATCTACTCAAAAAGGTGTGCTAATCACAGATCATATCATGAAGTCTAAAGATAAGAGTCTCTAGGAAGCAGCTAGCTCAGTGGTTTTCAACCCCTGCTCCTGGGAACACTAGTGTTTTCCAGGAGATGTCTCAAAAATTCTACGGAGGGGAGTGTCTGGGACTCTGGGTACCCTATCCCCATTTAACTACAGCATCTGGGATTTAGAGATTGAGTTTCTGTGTAAGATTCTAATGTTAAAAAAAAAAATAGCAATAATAACATACCAATCTGGCCCAACTGTTTGATTTTGCAGATAGAAAAATAGATCCTGGGAATCTAGGTAATTTGTCCAAAATCATATGGCCAAATCTTTTCAGTTTCAAAAATATGTCTCATATATACATATATGATATATATATATAGGCTTACTTCCAACTGAGGTCAAGAGCAGCCTGGAGTATTTAAGTAATGAGCACCTAGAATTTAACATATGTGTGCATGTGTATATATTCCTGTTAGATAGCTATAGTTATATGCTCTTATTTAACATTAATTATACCTTTGATTCTTATCTGAAGCATTCACATCTGCCCCACTCTTCAGAAGAAATTCTACCATTTCTGCATTATTTTCAGTAATGGCAAGTAAAAGTGGAGTATACCCATCCTGGAAAAATTATTTCAAAATGATTATTTAAAATATTGTACCAACATTACATGCCTTTTAATTTAAGTTCAATTTAAAAAATAAGTATGCTTATAAGAAACCTCTGTAGTATCTTGTAATAACCTATAATTGAACAGAATCTTAAAAAGAATATATATATGCCTGTCAAAAAATCAAAATAAAATTATAAAAATTATAAAAATAAGTAATAATAAAATAAAATATAGTTGGCCAGTCAAAAAATAAAATTAAAGTTTCTGATTTAGGCTTAATTCAAATTGTGGGCAAGAGCGGTCTGGAGTATTTAATTAGTGAGCACCTAGAATTTAACATAAATATTGCAAACCATCAATTCACATTTCATAATGTTGTTACAGCTGAGTTTTCTAGGGTTTCATTTAAACTTCCAAGGCTGGCACTTATTTTGGCCTGTCATGCAGATAAAGCATCAGTGAACTAAAGTGTTAGGAAGCTTAAAAACATATATTAATCAGTTATCCATAAAGTCTTAATAGGTGACTTGGATTACTTTTAGTATAACAAGTGATTTTCTAATTTTACTCTATTATAATTATTCACGAGTATACAAATAAATATAAAAGGACATAGTCTTCATGATTTTTAATCAATGTTCATTTATAGGGAATTAAAGTATTTCTCATGTGGTGTACTTTGAACAGTTATAATTGTTAAACCTCATGTTGCTTTGGAGGTCAAGATTATAATCTGAAATGAAATGGAGAAAGGTTTTTTTAAAAAGGAAAACCTTATCAGTATTTGATAGTCTCATTCTCCTTCTCCCTAATTTCATTTTGTAAAATTCATGTTTTATATAACATGTGTCTCAGCAGGTATAAATTATCTGCAATGAATACCTTCTTTTACTGCTTTCTAAAATATAATGTATTGTTTTTAATAGAAGACTACCTTATTTTGAGCTTCAAGATTAGCTTTGTGTTCAAGCAATTTTGCAATTAATGAGTCACTTTGATGACAAGCAGCATAATGAAGAGCAGTATTGCCATATAAATCCACCAGGTTTGGGTCTGCACCATGTTCTAGAAGAATAGTAGCACAACTCTCCTTGTCACACTGTACTGCCTGTCAGTACAAAAAGAATAGATGGGTAATCAATTTACTATTTAGGATCTGATATATTAAACTAATGTTTAATACTATGTTTTAAAATATGAAATATAACAAAGATTAACTAAGAGAAGAACTCAAAGGTAATTCAATTGAAAAGGAAAAATCAGCACACCTTAGTCAATGGAGATCTGTTTTCACCGTCCCAGACATTTACTTTGCACTGTTTCTCAATTAAGAGAGATACAATATTTGAATATCCATTAGCACAGGCCAGGTGCAAAGCTGTTCTGTATCAATATAATGAAACACAAAGTTATAGATAAGTCTTACTTTGAGAAGTTATCTGCTATGCCCAAGAACATGCCAGATCATATATTATTAAGGTATTTGCTTTGTGTACTTATTTATATTTACACAAAATTTAATTAATTATAATTGCTTTTTACTGAATTAAAAGAGCTGTGCAAATGCCTGAAGATCAAATATTTAACTGGTTTCACTTCAAAGAAAATTTAACTATGCATTAAACAATAGGTTTTTTCCAAACACCAAAATGGAGTATGAGCCTTGGAGAATGATAAAATTAGACATCCAATTATGTCTAGAAATGATCTCTAAAACTTAAGATACATGTGCCAGCTAACAGGAGGAAAAGACATTGCCTATGTTTGCCTATTGCATGGCATACTACACCTAAGTGTGTGTGTTTCTCTTTGCTCAGCTATTAAAGTTGTCATTTGCATCTAAGAAGTGAACACAAATGTGAAAGCCTAAGTACTCTTTAAGTTGTAGATCTCAACCTAATTTTCAGTTATTAAAATAATTTCTACTTCTCAAAGAACCATATTCTATGTAGCCTCCCAGAAACCAAGCATATAGTCATGAAGTATGACAGATACTAATGAGCTCCTTTTAAACTTTGTAGCTTTTAGCCTGGACTAACCTTCAATAAACTTTTATTTATTTGTGAAGGTGATGTCTTTATATCCTTATTTTAAGATAATTTCATAATACAAAGTCTATTTACAGATAGCCCAGGTCCCGAACCAAAGATTTTAGATGCCATTTTCCCACTTCATTTTAGGTCCTCAGAAGTACTTTATGGGTACCTAAACAGACCTGTTATTGACACTAAGAGTAGCAAAATGTAGCCCACAAGGACTTGAAAATAAGGTAACTTTCAAAGAACAAGGCTCATAAAATCCAAACATGATGATATAACTTACCATTTATAGGAGTAAACCCAAAAAATATAAAAATAATTTTGAACAATTTGGAAATACAAAAACTCCAATCAAGTTTACCTGAATATAATCTCTGGAAGGCAAAACTATAATTCAAAAGAACAGAAACCTAACCAATTATGTCATTCTCTCTGAAGAAAGACTGTACTCAAAAAGAGGATGGTCAGCTAAGTGATAGACTGAAACCAGAATTTATCCATAATTAACATCCTCCATGGTAAAGAATATATGAATTTAAGGAACCCATACTCCCCAGTCATTGGAAAGGAATACTTTGTTTTTGTTTAGAACAAAAATGATTGCTCAGACATCATGGTCTAGATGAAATATCCCTCAAAATGATTACCTTGTTTTGCCACAATTCCATCCATACCAAACAAACTTCTGATAACTAATTTGGTTTCTCAGAAATCGTGACACAGGAAAAGCACTGATTAGCCATTTTGTTGACATCCATAATTTGGCTTAAAGGTAAATTTCCTTATGTACTAGGAAGTTTCTCCAGTCTTCAGCCTGAACACATGGGGCCAAAAGGCTTTAAGCTGACCTAAAATAAATCCTTGCAGTAGCATAGCAAATCCTAAAAAACATTTTGATCCATCCCCTTCACCCACTGTTATATATATCTCAAAATTTTAGTCTCAAGGAACATACATGGCTTTTACTCAATCTTTAGATCTAATTCTCTTTCCAACTCCAGTTTCCTTTTTTCATTAAAACAAAAAAAACCCCAAAATCAAAAACAAAACCAATTTCTCTTTCTCTGAGAGAAAGTAATTGGCATTTGAGTAATTCCCAGGAGGTGTTCCAGAAGTGGCTGCTATGTGGCTGCTGCATGCCTGCTGAATATTTCACTCTTCCAATTCAAGTCTAAACCCTATGGAGCAGGGGGACCTTCAAGATGGTGAAGGAATAAGATGGGGAGATCACCTTCCTCCCCACAGATACATCAAAAATACGTCTACATGTGGAACAACTCCTACAGAACACCTACTGAATGCTGGCAGAAGACCTCAGACTTCCCAAAAGGCAAGAAACTCCCCACCTACCTGGGTAGGGCAAAAGAAAAAAGAAAAAACAGAGGCAAAAGAATAGGGACAGGACCTGCCGCAGTGGGAGGGAGCTGTGAAGGAGGAAAAGTTTCCACACACTAGGAAGCCCCTTTACTGGTGGAGATAGGGAGTGGGTGGGGGAGAAGCTTCGGAGCCATGGAGGAGAGCACAGCAACAGAGGTGCAGAGGGCAAAGCAGAGAGATTCCCATTCAAAGAATCGGTGACGACCAACACTCAACAGCCTGAGAATATTGTCTGCTCACCCACTGTGGTGGGTGGGGGCTGGAAGCTGAGGCTCAGGCTTCAGAGGTCAGATCCCAGGGAGAGGACTGGGGTTGGCTGCATGAACACAGCCTCACGGGGGTTAGTGCGCCACAGCTAGCTGGGAGGGAGTCCGGGAAAAAGTCTGGACATGCGTAAGAGGCAAGAGACCATTTGTTGTGGGTGCACGAGGAGAGGGGAATACAGAGCACTTCCTAAATGAGCTCCAGAGATGGGCGTGAGCCGCGGCTATCGGTGAGGACAACAGAGATGGGCATGAGACACTAAGGCTGCTGCTGCAGCCACCAAGAAGCCTGTGTGCAAGCACAGGTCATTATCCACACCTCTGCCCCCCGAGAGCCTGTGCAGCCCGCCACTGCCAGGGTCCCGTGATCTAGGGACAACTTCCCCGGGAGAACACACAGCGCACCTCAGCCTGTTGCAATATCACGCTGACGTCTGCTGCCGTAGGCTCACTCCGCATTCCGTACCCCTCCCTCTCCCCGGCCTGAGCCAGAGACCCCTAATCAGCTGCTACTTTAACCCTGTCCTGCCTGGGCGGGGAACAGACACCCTCAGGTGACCTACATGCAGAGGCAGGGCCAAATCCAAAGCTGAACCTGAGGAGCTGTGCGAACAAAAAGAGAAAGGGAAATTTCTCCCAGCAGCCTCAGGAACAGTGGATTAAATCTCCATAATCAACTTGATGTACCCTGCATCTGTGGAATACTTGAATAGACAACGAATCATCCCAAAATTGAGGCGGTAGACTTTGGGGGCAACTGTAGACTTTGGGTTTTCAATCTGCATCTAATTTGTTTCTGGTATTATGTTTATCTTAGTTTAGTATTTAGAGCTTATTATCACTGGTAGATGTGTTTATTTATTTGGTTGCTCTCCTCCTGTTTTTTTATATATATATATTTTTTTTCTTTATTCTTTTTTTGTGAGTGTGTATGTGTATGCTTCTTTGTGTGATTTTCTCTGTATAGCTTTGTTTTGCCATTTGTCCTAAGGTTCAGTCTGTCCATTTTTGTTTGTTTTCTTAGTATACTATTTAGCACTTGTTATCATTGGTGGATTTGCTTTTTGGTTTCGTTGCTCTCTTCTTTCTTTCTTTCTTTTCATTTATTACATTCTTATTTTTTTATTTTTAAAAATTTATTTTTTATTTTAGTTATTTTCGTTTACTTTATTATTTTTTTCCTTTCTTTCTTTATTTTTTCTCCCTTTTCTTCTGAGCCGTGTGGCTGACAGTGTCTTGGTGCTCCAGCCGGGTATCAGGCCTGAACCTCTGAGTGGGAGACCTGAGTTCAGGACATTGGTCCACCAGAGACCTGGCCCCACGTAACATCAAATGGCAAAAGCTCTCCCAGAGATCTCCATCTCAACGCTAAGACCGAGCTCCACTCAACAAAAAGCAAGCTACAGTGCTGGACACCCTATGCCTAACAACCAGCAAGACAGAACACAACTCCACCCACTAGCAGAGAAGCTGCCCAAAATCATGATAAGTTTACAGCCACTCCAAAAAACACCACCGGATGTGGTCCTGCCCACAAGAAAGGCAAGATCCAGCCTCATCCACCAGAACACAGGCACCACTTCCCTCCACCAGGAGGCCTACACAACCCACTGAACCAACCTTACCCACTGGGGGCAGAAACCAAAACCAGTGGTAACTACGAGCCTGCAGCCTGCAAAAAGGAGACTCCAAACACAGTAAGTTAAGCAAAATGAGAAGACAGAGAAATATGCAGCAGATGAAGGAGCAAGGTAAAAACCCCCCAGACCAAACAAATGAAGAGGAAATAGGCAGTCTACCTGAAAAAGAATTCAGAATAATGATAGTAAAGATGATCCAAAATCTTGGAAATACAATGGAGAAAATACAAGAAATGTTTAACAAGGACCTAGAAGAACATTTGACGAGATTATAGTTGAAAACTTCCCTAAAATGGGAAAGGAAATAGTCAATCAAGTCCAAGAAGTGCAGAGAGTCCCATATAGGATAAATCCAAGGAGAAACACACCAGGACACATATTAATCAAACTATCAAAAATTAAATACAAAGAAAACATATTAAAAGCAGCAAGGGAAAAACAACAAATAACACACAAGGGAATCCCCATAAGGTTAACAGCTGATCTTTCAGCAGAAACTCTGCAAGCCAGAAGGCAGTGGCAGGACATAATTAAAGTGATGAAAGTGGAAAACCTACAATCAAGATTACCTAGCAAGGATCACATTCACATTTGAGGTAGAAATTAAAACCTTCACAGACAAGCAAAAGCTAAGAGAATTCAGCACCACCAACCAGCTTTACAACAAATGCTAAAGGAACATCTCTAGGCAGGAAACACAAGAGAAGGAAAAGACTTACAATAACAAACCCAAAACAATTAAGAAAATGGTAATAGGAACATACATAACATTAAGCAAAAGGGACATAATTGATATTTATAGCACATTCCATCCGAAAACAACAGAATACCCTTTCTTCTCAAGTGCTCATGGAACATTTTCCAGGATTGATCATATCTTGGGTCACAAATCAAGCCATGGTAAATTTAAGAAAATTGAAATCGTATCGGGTATCTTTTCCAACCACAACGCTATGAGACTAGATATGAATTACAGGACACAACTGTAAAAAAATACAAACACATGGAGGCTAAACATTGTGCTAGTAAATAACCAAGAGATCACTGAAGAAATCAAAGAGGAAATCAAAAAATACCTAGAAAAAATGACAATGAAAATATGACAACCCAAAACCTATGAGATGCACCAAAAGCAGTTCTAAGAGGGAAGTTTATAACAATACAATCCTACCTTAAGAAACAAGAAGCATCTCAAATACACAACCTAACCTTACACCTAAAGCAATTAGAGAAAGAAGAACAAAAAAAACCCAAAGTTAGCAGAAGGGAAAATATCATAAAGATCAGATCAGAAATAAATTAAAAAGAAATGAAGGAGATGATAGCAAAGATCAATAAAACTAAAAGCTGGTTCTTTGAGAAGATAAACAAAATTGATAAACCAGTAGCCAGACGCATCAAGAAAAAAAGGGAGAAGACTCAAATCAATAGATTTAGAAATGAAAAGGAGAAGTAACAACTGACACTGCAGAAATACAAAGGATCATGAGAGATTCCTACAAACAACTATATGCCAATAAAATGGACAACCTGGAAGAAATGGACAAATTTTTAGAAAGCACAATCTTCTGAGACTGAACCAGGAAGAAAGAGAAAATATAAACAGATCTATGACAAGCACTGAAATTGAAACTGTGATTAAAAATCTTTGAACAAACCAAAGCCCAAGACCAGATGGCTTTACAGGCGAATTCTAAAAACATTTAGAGAAGAGCTAACACCTATCCTTCTCAAACTCTTCCAAAATATAGCAGAGGGAGGAACACTTTGAAACTCATTCTACGAGGCCACCATCACCCTGATACCAAAACCAGACAAAGATGTCACCAAGAAAGAAAACTAAAAGTCAATATCACTGATGTACTTAGATGCAAAATCCTCAACAAAATACTAGCAAACAGAATCCAAGATCATCTCAATAGATGCAGAAAAAGCTTTTAACAAAATTCAACACCCATTTATGATAAAACACTCCAGGAAGTAGGCATAGAGGGAACTTACCTTAACATAATAAAGGCTATATATGGCAAACCCAAAGCCAACATCATTCTCAATGGTGAAAAAATGAAACCATTTCCACTAAGATCAGGAACAAGACAAGTTTGCCCACTCTCCCCACTATTATTCAACATAGTTTTGGAAGTCCTAGCCACATAAATCAGAGAAGAAAAAGAAATTAAAGGAATCCAAATGGGAAAAGAAATAAAACTGTCACCGTTTGCAGATGACATGATACTATACATAGTGAATCCTAATGATGCTACCAGAAAACTGCTAGAACTAATCAATGAATTTGGTAAAGGAGCAGGATACAAAATTAATGCACAGAAATCTCTTGCATTCCTATGAATTAATGGTGAAAAATCTGAAAGAGAAAAAAAGGAAACACTCCCATTTACCACTGCAACAAAAAGAA
>NC_041218.1:32359950-32361033 GCF_002837175.3 Physeter macrocephalus
TTAGCAGAAGGAAAGAAATCATAAAGATCAGATCAGAAATAAATGAAAAAGAAATGAAGGAAATGATAGCAAAGATCAATAAAACTAAAAGCTGGTTCTTTGAGAAGATAAACAAAATTGATAAACCAGTAGCCAGACGCATCAAGAAAAAAAGGGAGAAGACTCAAATCAATAGATTTAGAAATGAAAAGGAGAAGTAACAACTGACACTGCAGAAATACAAAGGATCATGAGAGATTCCTACAAACAACTATATGCCAATAAAATGGACAACCTGGAAGAAATGGACAAATTTTTAGAAAGCACAATCTTCTGAGACTGAACCAGGAAGAAAGAGAAAATATAAACAGATCTATGACAAGCACTGAAATTGAAACTGTGATTAAAAATCTTTGAACAAACCAAAGCCCAAGACCAGATGGCTTTACAGGCGAATTCTAAAAACATTTAGAGAAGAGCTAACACCTATCCTTCTCAAACTCTTCCAAAATATAGCAGAGGGAGGAACACTTTGAAACTCATTCTACGAGGCCACCATCACCCTGATACCAAAACCAGACAAAGATGTCACCAAGAAAGAAAACTAAAAGTCAATATCACTGATGTACTTAGATGCAAAATCCTCAACAAAATACTAGCAAACAGAATCCAACAGCACATTAAAAGGATCACACACCATGACCAAGTGGGGTTTATCCCAGGAATGCAAGGATTCTTCAATATATGCAAATCGGGCTTCCCTGGTGGCGCAGTGGTTGCGTGTCCGCCTGCCGATGCAGGGGAACCGGGTTCGCGCCCCGGTCTGGGAGGATCCCACATGCCACGGAGCGGCTGGGCCCGTGAGCCATGGCCGCTGAGCCTGCGCGTCCGGAGCCTGTGCTCCGCAACGGGAGAGACCGCAGCAGAGGGAGGCCTGCATATCACACACACACAAAATATATATATATATATATATATATGCAAATCAATCAATGTGATACAACATATTAACAAACTGAAGGAGAAAAACCATAAGATCATCTCAATAGATGCAGAAAAAGCTTTTAACAAAATTCAACACCCATTTATGATAAAACACTCCAG
>NC_041218.1:32364403-32379809 GCF_002837175.3 Physeter macrocephalus
AGGATCCCACATGCCGCGGAGCGGCTGGGCCCGTGAGCCATGGCCGCTGAGCCTGCGCGTCCGGAGCCTGTGCTCCGCAACGGGAGAGACCGCAGCAGAGGGAGGCCTGCATATCACACACACACAAAATATATATATATATATATATATATATGCAAATCAATCAATGTGATACAACATATTAACAAACTGAAGGAGAAAAACCATAAGATCATCTCAATAGATGCAGAAAAAGCTTTTAACAAAATTCAACACCCATTTATGATAAAACACTCCAGGAAGTAGGCATAGAGGGAACTTACCTTAACATAATAAAGGCTATATATGGCAAACCCAAAGCCAACATCATTCTCAATGGTGAAAAAATGAAACCATTTCCACTAAGATCAGGAACAAGACAAGTTTGCCCACTCTCCCCACTATTATTCAACATAGTTTTGGAAGTCCTAGCCACATAAATCAGAGAAGAAAAAGAAATTAAAGGAATCCAAATGGGAAAAGAAATAAAACTGTCACCGTTTGCAGATGACATGATACTATACATAGTGAATCCTAATGATGCTACCAGAAAACTGCTAGAACTAATCAATGAATTTGGTAAAGGAGCAGGATACAAAATTAATGCACAGAAATCTCTTGCATTCCTATGAATTAATGGTGAAAAATCTGAAAGAGAAAAAAAGGAAACACTCCCATTTACCACTGCAACAAAAAGAATAAAATACCTAGGAACAAACCTACCAAAGGAAACAAAAGACCTATATGCAGAAAACTATAAGACACTGATGAAAGAAATTAAAGATGATACAAACAGATGGAGAGATATACCATGTTCTTTGATTGGAAGAATCAACATTGTGAAAACGACTATACTACTCAAAGCAATCTACTGTTTCAATGCAATCCCTATCAAACTACCACTGGCATTTTTCACAGAACTACAAGAAAAAAATTCACAATTTGTATGAAAACACAAAAGATCCCGAATAGCCAAAGAAATCTTGAGAAAGAAAAATGGAGCTGGAGGAATCAGGCTCCCAGACTTCAGACTATACTACAAAGCTACAATAATCAAGACAGTATGGTACTGGCAGAAATACAGAAATATAAATCAATGGAACAGGATAGAAAGCCCAGAGATAAACCCACACACATATGGTCAACCTTATCTTTGATAAGGGAGGCAAGAATATACAGTGGAAAAAAGACAGCTTCCTCAATAAGTAGTGCTGGGAAAACTGGACAGCTACATGTAAAGAAGGAAATTAGAACACTCCCTAACACAAAAATAAATTCTAAATGGAATAAAGACCTAAATGTAAGGCCAGACACTATCAAACTCTTAGAGGAAAACATAGGCAGAACACTGTATGACATCAATCACAGCAAGATCCTTTTTGACCCACCTCCTAGAGAAATGGGAATAAAAGCAAAAATAAACAAATGGGACCTAATGAAACTTCAAAGCTTTTGCACAGCAAAGGAAACCATAAACAAGACAAAAAGACAACCCTCAGAATGGGAGAAAATATTTGCAAACAAAGCAACTGACAAAGGATTAATCTCCAAAATAATCAAGCAGCTCATGCAGCTCAATTATCTACAAACAGTAAATGCTGGAGAGGGTGTGGAGAAAAGGGAACCCTCTTGCACTGTTGGTGGGAATGTAACTTGATACAGCCACTATGGAGAACAGTGTGGAGGTTCCTTAAAAAACTAAAATTAGAAGTACCGTACGACCCAGCAATCCCACTACTGGGCACATACCCTGAGAAAACCAAAATTCAAATAGAGTCATGTACCACAATGTTCATTGCAGCTCTATTTACAATAGCTAGGATATGGAAGCAACCCAAGTGTCCACTGACAGATGAATGGATAAAGAACATGTGACACATATATACAATGGAATACTACTCAGCCATAAAAAGAAACGAAATTGAATTTTTTGTAGTGAGGTGGATGGACCTAGAGACTCTCATACAGAGTGAAGTAAGTCAGAAAGAGAAAAACAAATACTGAATGCTAACACATATATATGGAATCTAGAAAAAAAAAAACAAATGATTCTGAAGAACCTAGGGACAGGACAGGAATAAAGATGCAGACGTAGATAATGGACTTGAGGACACGGGGAGGGAGAAGGGTAAGCTGGGACGAAGTGAGAGAGTGGCATGGACTTATAAATAGTACCAAATGTAAAATAGATAGCTAGTGGGAAGCAGCCACATAGCACAGAGAGGTCAGCTCAGTGCTTTTTGTCCACCTAGCGGGTTGATATATGGAGGGTGGGAGGGAGATGCAAGATGGAGGAGATATGGGGATATATGTATATGTATAATTGATTCACTTTGTTATACAGCAGAAACTAACACACCATTGTAAAGCAATTATACTCCAATAAAGGTGTTAAAATAAATAAAGCCTATGTGACAATTAAACTTTTATAAAATCTTACAGCCCATCTGTATGCCCCAAGGAACATAGGAAATCAGACACAAATTCAATAAAATAAAATATCTATGGAAGCTTCAGCTTTTTAAGGAAGTATTGAGCAATTATAGTCCTGTGGTATTTTATACAAAATCTGAAAACAAGACTAATCTATCATCTTGAGTAGACATGAAACATTACAAAAGTTACAATATCACTCAGCCTTCAAGATGGTCTTATAAAGATTTTTACTCAGAATACTTGGCATCCTTTTAAATGAGTCACCCTGGTTTAAAAACACAAAATGTCTTAAGAATATACAGATTGCCTCCATTCCAAGTTTTAGATTTAACTGTTCTTAATTCCAGAGAATTAAGAATATGGAATATTGGAATATGCCACAAACGATGTCCTTGTTATGACCCTTTACCAAATGTTTACACATATAATGTAAGTGCTTCAATGTCAATATGAATGTTTTTTCATCTAATGTCAAATACAAAAAACATTCTATTTTTTGAAATAGTTGAATGCATAACGTATATTTACAGAAATCTTAGAGAAACACTTTAAAACCAAGTATAGTATTCCATTTCTCAAAATTCCACAACTTTTATTAATGTATCACATTACCAAGTGAAGACTTTATACTATAAGAATAAATACTTACACTTTTAAACTTTTTAAAGTTAAAACTTTAAAAAGTTTAAACGTTTAACTCTTTTTAACTCATAGTACTTATAAGAAATCTAAATCCCTGTGAGGTCTAGTGCTGGTTTCTAGAGTTTCAGGCAAGCTGGTGTCCTACTGTTTCATTCAAGTTCTGTTTTCTCCCAGACTCTCACTCTCTTATATACCAGTGAAAGTATGGTCAGCAGAGGTTGTGGACAGGTGAAGAATTGTCAGATCCCAGAAATCTCTAACTGAACTTTAGCAAAAGGCATGACTCAGATGGGTGTGAAGAGTCACTACTCTGGAAGCTGAAATGAGAGGTGTTATCAGCTACACAGGGTGCAGGACCAGAACATAGCTGCAGTTTTGAATTACATCTCATCGTGAGAATACCCCTCTTATCAACAGACCTGGGCTCTTGATAACTTAGAATTCAGGGTGAGTGGAGAAGTAACCAAGGAAACTACCTCATACTAGATCATTACATTATTTTCACTGTAGGCCAGGCACTCTAGATCTAATCTGGGTTTGAGTAGTATGACTGAAAGTGTTCATTTGGAATTGAGCCTTCACCTACAAGGCAACCTACAGATCTGAGGGACTTTTTAAATAAAAACCATAAAAGTAATTTAATTTTATATCTAGGAGAGATATTAGACATCTTCAATTCACTTTCAAACTCATTAGGCACAGAACTCAAAATAAAAACATAAATATTAGCTAAATAAGCAAAGCACATTAACAGGGAGCTCCTCTGGTTTAGTAAGAAATAGTCTTCAGTGGGGCTTTGCAGATCTTGGTTTAAAAAACATCTATCTAGTAATAGTTCTTATTTGACAAGATGAGGAGATTTAGGGTCAAGGTCATAAAAATGCAGAGAAGGCCTCAAATTCAGATTTTTATTCCAAAAACAATATTATTCCTACTGGGCCACTATGGCCTTCAGAACAACCTGCTCATTAACTGTCATGGTGTTTCTCCCATTCTCTCTTAACCAGAAATTTCCACTTTTATTATCATTATTTTTACTAGAAAACATATTTAGAATATTAGTTCCATAAGGCCATTATTTATATGTACATATACTTACATGAGGCATCAGGGACATTTGCACAATGCTTCTAAAATGAGTTTATGCAGCCCTCAATAAAACACTATAATTCACCTTTTAAAAAATTCAAATAACACAAAGCAGAAGTCTCCCATAACCATTCTCACTCTACCTACTTCCTCTGCCCAAATCTCATCTCCTCTTCAGAAATAGCGTTTTAAGTTTAGTATGTATCCTCTCAGATTTTATCCCATTCTCAGTCTTTCTACACAAATATTCAAATAGAATATAGAGTTTGAGACTTTTTAAATTCAGCTTTATTAAGGTATAATATACAAAAAATTTAAGGGTACAGTTTTATGAGTTTTTTCAAATGTATAGTCATATAAGTGCCACCATAAACATACGAAAGAACATTTCTATCACTCTAAAAATTTCCCTCCTATCCATTTACAATCAATCCCCCTTCCTCCAGTCCCCATATGAAACCCCTGGTAACTACTAATTTGCTTTCTTTGGCTATAACTTTGCCTTTCTAGAATTTCATATAAAAGGAGTCACTTGATATATAGTCTTTTTGTATCTGGTTTCTTTGACTTAGCAGGACACTTTTGAGATTCATCCATGTTGTTACATATATCAGTAATTTCATTTCTTTTATTAATAAGAGATCATTTTATTGCTGAATAATATCTTTAAATTATCATATTTATCTATGTATGTATATATATATGTATTCATTCATCAAAAAATATTAATTCAGCACTTACTATGGCTAGGCAGGGTTCTAGGTGATGAAAATACAGCAGCAAATAAAACAAAAATACCTGACCTTATGGATCATACATGGCTAGTGGAAGAGGTCAATGAAAAAACTTAAAATACAAGGTACAACAGACAATATTAAGTGCTAAAGAGAAAAATCAGGCAAGGAAGAGGAACAGAAAATGTCAGCATGGAGAGGGGGTGCAATTGTTGGAAGAGTAGCCAGGGAAGCTCTCACTGATAAGATGACAAACACCTGAAGGAAGTGAGACCAAGCCATGTGGCTATCTGGGTGGGGAAGCACTCCAGGCAAAGGACCCAGCAAGTCCAAAGGCCCTAACTGCATGTCTGGCATTTCTGTGGACACTAAAAAGGCCAGGGTAACTGGAGATGAATGAAAGGGAGAGTTGTAGGAGCTAAGATCAGAGAGATAACAGGGAGGGGGGTGAAGGTTGTGTAGGGTTGTATGAGCCTTTGGAAGGACTTTGGCTTTTACCCCTAATGAGATGGAAAGCCAGTGGATGTTGTTAAGACAAGGAAGGACATCACTTGACATACATTTTAGAGGATCATTCTGGCTAATGTGTGGAGAATAAATTGGAAAGGTTAAAAGACAGAAAACTACCTGGGAGGCCACTGCAGTAATTCTCATTAAGATATGATGGTGTCTTTGACTACAGTGGTACCTTTGAAGGTGGCAAGAAATGGCTGGATTTTAAACATGTTTTGAAGGTAGAACCAAAAAAATTTGCTGTTGAATGAGATGAAGGATGTGAAAGAATGACAGTAGTCAAGAATGACTCTAGGGGTTCTGGCCTAAACAACTGAAAGAAAGGATTTGGCATTTATAGAAAGAGAAGAGCAGATCTGAGGAGGAATAACAGGAGCGCAGTATGTGGATGTTTGAGATTCCTAAGCAGTGATGGGGTGGAGCTAGTGGCTCTCACAAGCCCATTGTTAAATTTTCAGGAATTATTCGAGCCACTTGACATCACATTGGTAGGTGGAAATCAGGGATTCTCTTCCCTTCTCCCCACCCCCACTCAAGAGCCTGTTATATAACATTTACCAGCACACCACAGCCTGTTAGATATACAAGTGATAGTGTAGGCATTTGTATATATATGAGTCTAGAGGTCAAGGGAGAGGTCTAGCTGGAGATTAAAAGTTGGAAGGCATTGGAATACAGTTACAGACGATCTGTCTTCATCAGGCAAGTGAGGATTAAGAGAGAGACAGAGAGAGAATTATTTCGAGGTCTGAGCCCTCAAATATTTACCAATCAGGAAGATGAAGAGAAACCAGCAAAGGAGTCTGAAAAGAACTGTCCACAGAAGTAGAAGAAATGCCAAGTGAACCAAGTGTTCTGAAAGACAAGACGATATTTCAAATACTACTGATAGGAAAGTAAGAGACTTGGCTGAGATGCCTGCCAGGTACGACTGAGAATTGACCACTGATTAAAGTCATGCTGAGGTTATTGATGACCTTGTAAAGAAATTCAGAGGAGTGGTGTAGGATAAAAGTCAGATAAATTATTGAATAGAAAACTCTGATTTTATTAAAAGAGGAGGTAAAACTGTGAGCAAGTTGACATATCCTCTAACCATAGTTTCCAGTTGCCCTATTACAATGAAAGATGACGCTTTATATACCCTATGACCTGAAAACTCCCCACAAGATTTTAAGGTTGGCACATATAGTACATATTTTCTGTTATTAATGCCAAATACATAACCTCTTCATTTCTTAACATATAAAATTAATTGTTTTTGCAGTAAGTGGTTGTTGATGAGCTTTTTGAAGATCCTCTACAACTGAAAAAAATTTTTCATAGGAGATCCACATTAAAAAGTTAATTGTTTCACTCTTTCAAAGTCTTCAAATCTTAATAATCACTGTTCTGGGAAGTCGCCTCTACTCTTTTCCTATTAGTACATTAGGAATATGGGAAATCTTAGTGGCTGGGGACAGTATATACCAAAGGAGAAAAACCATAGCATGGGGAAATGGTGAAGTGCCCAGTGGAGATTAAGGCAGTGAGAGGAGTGCAGGGAATTGGGAAGGACACAAATGCCCTCAGATATCCCGGTGAACATTTCTAAAACTAAGAAGCTGAAAGTTGGGGGTATGACCCTCTGCCAGTGGTTGCCAGACCTCTCCGCTATGGGAAACTCAGAGTGACAACCAGTGGGGTAGTCCAGACAAGTCCTATTTCTGGTTAGAGGACCCAGTGGCCCCAGCTTCCCCTCCATGCTGCCCTTCATCACTCTGGTCACCTGTGTTCTCTGTCCCGCATGTTCACATCATGTTTCTTGAGCTGAAGATACTCCTTCACCTTCTCTAAATCCCCGACCGAGGCAGCTTTGTGAAGTTTCTTTAAATCCTTATCTCTAAGGTTGTAGCCGGGCTGGGCTGGAGGACCGATACTGGCTGGCCCTTCTATGGGCAGGTGTGAGCAAGAACTGTGGGGCTCATCCTTCCTTCTCCATAATGTGAAAAGCTTCTTCATGGCGGCACAGGAAGCAGTCCTTCAGTCGGACCAGGATGTCCCTGGAACTCCTAACTGCCCCACCTGCCTCTCCATCTTGGCCCTCTGGCTCGCGGGCCCCTCTGGCCAGGTAGGTCCTCCCCGCAGTGCTGGAGTCAAAGCCGGCTAGAGACCGGAAGTGGGCCAAAGATCAGAACCTGTGTGGGCGGCTTTTCCCAGTTTCCTAGCAACGCCCAGGGCCTCTGGCACCGAGGTTGGGACCCAGCCCCCGGGGTTGCCCAGATCCAGATTCTTCACTCAAGATCTTAGATTAACTGCTAACACTCTCAGTCTTCCTATTAGATCCAGCATCTTTGGGTAGAAATCTATCAACTTTCTTACAAATACCCCTTTCCCTTCAAGGATAGACTTAGTAGCTTGAACTCTTGCAAACCAAGATTTACCTTCCTTCTGGTGGAGATGAACCTCCTCCAGTGATCGTGCCTCCAGCCTACTCCCTGCCTCTCACCAACATGGTTCACAAGGTGCAACTCGCTTTTAACAATAACTGAGATCCCTTCATAATCTCAATTTCAAACATACTTTTGAATACCATCTCTCATATTTTAGCTCACCCTCTCATCACAAAACTCCAAAAATCCTTCTAACTCACTGCAACTACAGTCCATTAATTCTGCCACATTTCACTGACCTTGACCACCCCACTCTGTGTTCTCACTTCCCTACTTAAGTAGGTTAAATTCCAAGGTTAATCATTATCTCTCTCATGCATATACCTTCAGCATGTTTGCCCCCATTCCTTTCCTTACTTGTCTACCTAAACCACAGAGCTGGTTAAATCTAAAACTCCCATCTAAACATGTCTGCCCTAAGCCACTGGTTGTGACTAAAGGAAAAAACAAATCCATGCTGTCTTTTCTCACTTTCAGTTCATGAAAACCCACCTGAAATGGATTGGTATGCTTCCCAGCAATCCTTAGATACTTGCCTGATCCATTCACACTTATACTTTCCTTGAACACTTCATATATTCTCTCTTCAAACTCATTCTCAGCTGATGACCTGGCTTCCTGATCCATTGAGAAAAGTGAGTTAATCAGAAGAGAAATTCTGCAGGCTACCAGGACATCTACCCACCTACCGACACCTTGCCAAAAAATATTTTACCTTCTCTTTTGTTCATGTTGATATCCATGTTCTAGCAAAGGTCAGCATTTCACTTACATACTAGAAGCCCATCCTCTGTATTGCTTCAGCAACCCCCCTCCCCTGCTTTCTCATGTGTCTATAAAGTTTCCCTCTCCGATGACATTCTTATTAATATAAATACATGCTAGTGTTTGTCCATCCTAAAACAAACAAACAAACTGACCCACCTTCCCCTGCAACCATTGCCTCATTTCTCTCCTTTACAGCAAAAAGACTTAGAATCGTCTATAATCTTGTAATCTCTGTCTACATTCTTCTTCTGTTCTCACTTAAGTTCCCATCATTACCCTGTTTTCCCATTTATCTCAATCCACACTGCTTTAAGTATGACTGACCATGATCTCCAATTGACATTTCTCAGTTTTCATGTTAATCTTGTTAATCTATTGCTTGCTCCTTGAAACACTTTCTTCACTTGGCTTCCAAGACATAATGCTTCCCTGGTTTCATTCCTTCCCTCCTAACCATTCCTCTTCAGTCTATTTCACTAACTCCTCTTTATCTCCAATAACAGAGAGCCCCAGGATCAGTCCATCATTAGCTTCATTTTCCCCCCAAATCCTTGGAGTCATCCTTGAGTCTTATCTTTTACACCTACATTTAAACTGCCAGCAAATTCTGTCAATTCTAACTACAGAATATATCCAGAATCCATTTGATTTCTTCCCCTATCCATATTCCCTTCTGGGTGATCTCATTCAGTCCCATGGCTTTAACACCATCTATGCAATGACAACTCCAAATCTGGAAGTTCCAGTCTGGTTCCCTTCCCTGAACTCCGGACTGGTATATCCAGTTGTCTATAGACTCTATAGGCATCTCGTGCTTAACATGTCTCAGCTGACCTCCTGACATTCCAATCTGTCACTGTATTTCTTACTTAAGAGCAGGGAACTCCATTCTTCATGTTTCTCAGGTCAAAAGTTTTAGTGTCATACTTGACTTCCTTCTTTTTCAAAGGCCACATCTAATCAGTTAGCAAAACCTGCATGCAGTACTTCCAAATACATACAGAAGTTGACCACTGATATCACTGTAGTCCAGGCCAACATCATCTCTCTCGTTTGCATTACTTGACCAAGAAAAATTAGCTGTGTTAGAACTGGGACAAGAACTGATAAGCTTCAGGACTTCAGGACTCCTCCTGTCATATCACACTACCTCTGGTTAATTTTATGAGCTGCACCGCCTTCTATTCATGATGACCTGAGAATAATTTTTCACTTATGTGCTAATATAAAGCTAGTACAGCTCAGAAATTTGAAATGTATAGATAATTATATGCTAATTTTATACAATTATTATTAATAGAATAATGAGTTGCTGTCTCTTCTATTATCAGACACATGAGTATTATGTCATATGGTTAGTGCCTTATATGAGTATTAAAATAGCAATGTTATTTATCACATTTTTTCCTAAATAACAATTCCCATGTAATTTCTCAGGAAAAATAATAAAAGAGACCCCAATATGCTTCATCTCAAACATATGCAGTTAAAACTTCTCAGTGGATTTTCTGTTGGTGTTCCTGCCAAAGATACAGAAAGTAGGCTTATGAAAGTTGTGATAATGAAAGAGCTATTTAAAGATCAATATGTACATTTTATTGCTAGTTTTTCTTTCTTGAAATTCTAAATTTGTGGTTATTTAAGAAGGTAATTGTTAAAGTCTAAAATAATAATGTCTGAAGGGAAATTTCTTTAGTTCAAAAGTTCACTAAGTTCTTTAAACCCGTATGGTGCCTTTGTACAAATTAGGAAGTAATCATGTATGTCATTTGTTTCTCTATAATTACAAATAAATTGGACTTGTTATAAAATGGGTTTATTATTTTTACAACAAATTATTTCTAATAAATGATTATTAAGTCATAATCATTTATAATAAATGGCATAGTGATTATTCGTAAGAAAAGTGCCTGTTTTTAAACTGGGACTTTAAACAAACAGAAAACAATACAAACTGCAATAAGAAATGTCAGGTTTAGGGCTTCCCTGGTGGCGCAGTGGTTAAGAATCCACCTTCCAATGCAGGGGACACGGGTTTGAGCCCTGGTCTGGGAAGATCCCACATGCCACGGAGCAACTAAGCCCGTGTGCCACAACTACTGAGCCCGTGTGCCACAACTATTGAAGCCCGTGTGCCTAGAGCCCTGCTCCGCAACAAGAGAAGCCACCGCAATGTGAAGCCCGTGTGCCACAACGAAGAGCAGGCCCTGCTCACCACAACTAGAGAAAGCCCATGCGCAGCAACAAAGACCCAACGCAGCCAAAAAAAAAAAAAAAAAAAGAAATATCAGGTTTAGATGGTGTACACTAATACCAATAAGATATTATATTTTAATTTACTTTTGCGATCAGTATAGAAATTATTAAAGCAATTCTTTATTGAGAATCACAAGTTATATGTGGCTGCATTAACAATTATCGACCTTTCTCTTTCATAATTTGAAGAGAATGTTTTGTTCCCCTTAGAACAAAATACTTTTCTACTGTTTGTTGGCTAATCATCATGATTTACTTCTTAATCAATTTAGACTGCCATAACAAATTACCATAGACTAGGTAGCTTAAACAACAAACATTTTTTATCACAATTCCAGAGGCTGGAAGTCTGAGATCAAGGTGCCTGCATGGTCGGGTTCTTGGTGAGGGCTCTCTTCCTGGTTTACTTGCTATGTCCTCATATGGCTGAAAGAGCTAGCTGTCTCTGGCCTTTTCTTATAAAGGCACTAATCCCATTCAGAGGGCTCCCATGACTCAATTACTTCCCAAAGGCCCCACCTCCAAATATCATCACATTGGAATTAGGGTTTCAACACATGAATTTTGGAGGGACACAAGCATCCAGTCCATAACATTTACTAATTTTGTTAGAACAAGATACTTTATTGCCATCAGCCAGAAGAGTTATGTTTGTATAATAAATGTACAAATAGCCCATCTCTGGACCTAACTCAAAGTTTTAATAGAAGTACAAAAATATGTCACAAAGACAAAAATGCTGCAGTGAAAATGGTGCCTCTTAGAGGTGGTAACTTGTGCAGTGCATGACCTGAACAACTGTATGAAGCCACCATTAGTTTAGTCTCAATTTTGTAGATCTCCTATACATCAGGCATTTTACTAGGTGTCAAAAATACAAGCATGAAATAGATGTAGTTCTGATTGTCATGGTACTCACTATAGAGTAGAGTTAATTTCTATAGTTTTTCAAAAATCTTTTCTAAGGAAAACATAATTTTCATTCATTCACTTATTCACTCAACAAATAATTCTTGTGTCTTTTAAGTATACTGGTATTGCTCTAATATTGGAGCATAAAAAAGTATTTTTCTTACCTCAATATACACTTAAAATTATTTGTGTTGTATTTCCATATGTTTCTACTTTGCAGGTAATATCTACATTGTCTAAGTTTGATCTTTATATTCAATTTTCAAGGCAGCTAAGTCATGCGACAACATTCCGTAATAGAAAGATCAGTGGATAGCTTCTTAAATGGTTTTTAAAAATGCCAAGTTAATGGAAAAGGTTTT
The DNA here is from genome assembly GCF_002837175.3 of Physeter macrocephalus. Lineage (NCBI taxonomy): Eukaryota > Metazoa > Chordata > Mammalia > Artiodactyla > Physeteridae > Physeter > Physeter macrocephalus. The sequence goes on from NC_041218.1 coordinate 32,376,566, forward strand.
CTTTGTCCTTTGGCATAGGGCTCATCATAATGCCTTGCAAGCTGACAAAGCATGATGATGGAAAGGATTTAGAAAGTGACATCACACTGCACTGACTCTTTGGACCATCCTGCTACCTAAGAGTACAGCCTCTCTAGCACCAAAAAGAATCTCAAGAGGTCACCACTTAAAAAGTAGAATCACAAACTCTTTCATTATTATCTCTTTATTGGAAAGAGATTCAATATTGACGATAAATACTGTTTCAAATGCTCCTCACTTGTCCTCTTCCCTTGATAGATGAACCTGGATAATCTGTGCCACACAATCTAGTTTCTACAACTAGTTTCTCTAGCATGAAAAGTACTTTTTTAAAATGACACCTTTTTGGCTTACATGGTGCAAATAAGAATTTCTTCCACTAGAGAGGGACACCTGGTAACTTACTCTGGTAGCTTGAATATGTTGATATCAATTGCTATTTGCATATCTGGCAGGTTCCCCTCTGGCAGATTGCCACCACCTCCTCAATGATTCATCTTAAACTTACCTCATTGAGTATAACCTCCAATGAGATTTAGTTCAGAGTAGGTAAGTTCTTAACATGGGACATTTTATTTGTTCTTCCAAGATAGAGAAAACACCAAATAACCAAATTTGCAGAATTCAATTCACAAGGTAGATAAAATGGCTAGGGATAAATGAGTTTACTAGCATCGTTCTGAGAAGAAAAATAAAAAGTAAATACATTGGTGTCTTTTGCACTCCTCTTCCCTGGCAGCTGGAAAGTTTTTGAAAGGATCATTATCTCTTATCTGTTTTCTGTTACCCGCCATATTGCGAAGTATGGTGCCTCTAGGCCTTATGATGGAGGCTTCATGCTATACTGAACAGTCTCTACCTACATTCCCTCCCTAGACTAAAGAATTATAGTGAAGTGTGCTGTCTTCTTACTGCCCCTAGGGAAAGAGGTCCAGAAAAATCATCATGCTGTTTAAATTTGTTATTCTGCAATTGTGATACCAACTCTGTGTCATGATGCCATTTTCTGATTTGACAGGGTTAGGTTAGGATTATGATAACTGTAATCCACTTCTAGGTATCAAATTTTGTTAAATCATTCTCTGACATATAATGATTATGATGGTAGGGATGTGAGAGATTTTAATGCACCAATTGCCTACCAATAGTATAATCAATATTCACTCTGGAATATTCTCCAAGTGTGTTCCAAAGGGATACTTTGTGGCAAAGTGTAAGAGTATTATGTTCTTAATATTATCATGTATTTTTCTATTGCTGATTCAAATTCATTTTACTTTTTAGTAATAGAAGACAGTTCTAAAGAAGACATTAAACAGGTAGGACTTGATAGATTGATTCATTACTTTTTTTTTTAAACATCTTTATTGGAGTATAATTGCTTTACCATGGTGTATTAGTTTCTGCTTTATAACAAAGTGAATCAGTTATACATATACATATATCCCCATATCTCTTCCCTGTTCCATCTCCCTCCCTCCCACTCTCCCTATCCCACCACTCTAGGTGGTCACAAAGCACTGAGCTGATCTCCCTGTGCTATGCGGGTGCTTCCCACCAGCTACCTATTTTATGTTTGGTAGTATATACATGTCCATGACACTCTCTTTCTCCCAGCTTACCCTTCCCCCTCCCCATATCCTCAAGTCCATTCTCTAGTAGGTCTGCATCTTTATTCCCATCTTGCCCCTAGGTTCTTCATGACCATTTTTTGGTTCTTTTTAGATTCCATATGTGTTAGCATACGGTATTCGTTTTTCTCTTTCTGACTTACTTCACTCTGTACGACAGACTCTAGGTCCATCCACCTCACTACAAATAACTCAATTTCGTTTCTTTTCATGGCTGAGTAATATTCCACTGTATATATGTGCCACATGTTCTTTATCCATTCATCTGTTGATGGACACTTAGGTTGCTTCCATGTCCTAGCTATTGTAAATAGAGCTGCAATGAACATTGTGGTACATGACTTTTTGAATTATGGTTTTCTCAGGGTATATGCTCAGTAGTGGGATTCCTTACCAACTCTGTGTCATGATGCCATTTTCTGATTTGACAGGGTTAGGTTAGGATTATGATAACTGTAATCCACTTCTAGGTATCAAATTTTGTTAAATCATTCTCTGACATATAATGATTATGATGGTAGGGATGTGAGAGATTTTAATGCACCAATTGCCTACCAATAGTATAATCAATATTCACTCTGGAATATTCTCCAAGTGTGTTCCAAAGGGATACTTTGTGGCAAAGTGTAAGAGTATTATGTTCTTAATATTATCATGTATTTTTCTATTGCTGATTCAAATTCATTTTACTTTTTAGTAATAGAAGACAGTTCTAAAGAAGACATTAAACAGGTAGGACTTGATAGATTGATTCATTACTTTTTTTTTTAAACATCTTTATTGGAGTATAATTGCTTTACCATGGTGTATTAGTTTCTGCTTTATAACAAAGTGAATCAGTTATACATATACATATATCCCCATATCTCTTCCCTGTTCCATCTCCCTCCCTCCCACTCTCCCTATCCCACCACTCTAGGTGGTCACAAAGCACTGAGCTGATCTCCCTGTGCTATGCGGGTGCTTCCCACCAGCTACCTATTTTATGTTTGGTAGTATATACATGTCCATGACACTCTCTTTCTCCCAGCTTACCCTTCCCCCTCCCCATATCCTCAAGTCCATTCTCTAGTAATGCACAAGCACTTATAATTTTCACCAGGTCCAATCTGTTTATTTTAGTTTTTATTTCCATTTCTCTAGGAGGTGGGTCAAAAAGGATCTTGCTGTGATTTATGTCAGAGTGTTCTGCCTATGTTTTCCTCTAAGAGTTTGATAGTGTCTGGACTTACATTTAGGTCTTTAATCAAAGATAAGGTGACCATATGTGTGTGGGTTTATCTCTGGGCTTTCTATCCTGTTCCATTGATCTATATTTGTTTTTGTGCCAGTACCAGACTGTCTTGATTACTGTAGCTTTGTAGTATAGTCTGAAGTCAGGGAGCCTGATTCCTCCAGCTCCATTTTTCTTTCTCAAGATTTAGATATTCGGGGTCTTTTTTGTTTCCAGACAAATTGTGAAATTTTTTGTTCTAGTTCTGTGGAAAATGCCAGTGGTAGTTTGATAGGGATTGCACTGAATCTGTAGATTGCTTTGGGTAGTAGAGTCATTTTCACAATGTTGATTCTTCCAATCCAAGAACATGGTATAT